>NW_028257220.1:0-1373 GCF_035046125.1 Drosophila serrata | reverse complement strand
CCCTACAAACATTGCTCAGCGCAGAATAGCGCGAAGAAAGCAACTCTGCTTGAATTGTTTGGCACGAGGCCATCAGCAGCGGGAATGCCCCAGTGCCCACTCCTGCCGTACATGCCGCAAACGGCATCACACCCTGCTGCATCCCAGAAGCTGTTCCTCCAGTGTTCAGATTGCTCCTGAACCTTCCAGCCCAGTAACCGCACCGATCCAAAGGATATCCGCGTTCTCCACGCGAATCACTTCTTCCAACGCCTTAAATTACTGGGTACCCTACGACATCAAGAGCAGACGTTCCCGAGGTATTTTATCCTACCCATGCCGAGTCTGCAGCGGGTCCATCGCTTCGAAAATGCCACTTCCTTAGGCTTAGTGCTGAGAAGAGGCTCAGCGCGGTGTCCACCAACCGCTACTGTTCGAACTGTTTGGCCCACGAACATTCCCAGGGCAAGTGCCGCAGTGGTGACCGATGCAAGACGTGCAATCAGCTTCACCACACGCTCCTGCATATGCCTGGAAGTCCAGTTCCCGCACCCCGATCGCAGCATCGGATGACTCCGTGCTCCCCATTCGCGTTATTTACTGACCAATCTTCTAAATGATATACTTTTTTCCAGTCCGTTTCGAGAAGATGCCACCGCTTCGCACCACGCGAACGCTCTGATCAGAGGTCCAATTCAACCGATTCCGAGGTTGCCACCGAGCTTCATCCGCTTCCGACGCCGACGTTCACCTCTAGGATCCTGCGCCTCTCCCCGCCCCTCCTCAGCCACTCCACGGCCTCCGTCCACCGCTCCAGTCCGGTGCGCATAGGCAATTTCCGCCGCTAGCCAGGACCCCCTGCAGAACGCGGCAGTTATACAGGACGAATATGTTGCAACCCGAGTAGTTGCAAGGGGGGGAGAATGTTCACGTCAGAAGGCCCTTCGCGGCGGCCGCGGCGCCGCCTCTGTCCACCGAACCTCCAAAGCCTTGGCCGCTCTTGCACTCCCGCAAGTCGGCTCTTCGAGCACTGCTCATCGGGCTAGTCTAAGCGCTCCCGCGCCCACTCTTCGATGCTCGCGAACGCCCGCTCCCGAATTCCCGAGCTTCGCTCGCTGCTAAGCGAGCTGAGGGACGGCTTGTTCGCGCTCCACTTCTCGGGCCCGCTCTCGCACTGTTAAGCGTAGCTTATCGGTCGGGAGCGCGGCCCTTACATTTAAGCTAGAGTTAGTCTTATGTATGCAGCGAAATAAAGCTGACCAGTTGAATTGCCCACGACGCCCCCGCCTTTATTTTTCGACTCCGCTTCGACGTGGGAATTTCCACTGGGCTACATTTTCCAATACAGGATCTTCAGCGGCAGGATCGCCCCCCTACAAACAGCTGCCATAGGA
>NW_028257219.1:0-86980 GCF_035046125.1 Drosophila serrata | reverse complement strand
ATATAAAGATTTAGTAACATAGGGGTCATTGAATTCTTTCGACCACCGTTTAATAAATCCAAGCACACCCCTGGCTCTATTCACCATAGACGAAATATGATCAATAAAGTCAAATTTTGGGTCCAAGCGGATGCCCAAATCGTCAACAGAATTAATTCTTTCCAAAGAGCAGCAGTTCAGCGTGTAAGTATCAAGCTTAGGAACGACACGTGAGAATGTCATTAGCTTGCATTTCGAGTCATTTAAGTTTAATAAGTTTACACGGCACCAAGTTTGAAAATTATTAAGATCTGTTTGTAAATCCGACTGGCAGGCAACGTCATTGTATTGCACGCAAAGCTTGACGTCATCCGCGTACATAAGCACTCTGGAGTTAGTCAAGACTTTCGGCAGGTCATTTATAAATAATGTAAACAATAAGGGTCTCAAATGGCTTCCTTGCGGGACGCCAGATGTAACCCTTAGAACATTCCATATATTATTCTTAAAGAGGACCTTTTGCGTCCTGCCATTCAAATAACTTGAGATCCAATTAAGAAGATCACTTGGAAAACCCATTGAATCGAGTTTTCTAACGAGGAGAGAATTGTTAACAGAGTCAAATGCTTTACTGAAATCAGTATAGATTACATCTGTCTGACAATTATTATGGAAGCCCTTTATAATATAGGAAGAGAGCTCCAAAAGATTTGTTGTTGTTGATCTTCGCTTAATAAAGCCATGTTGACATGGAGAAATAACCGATCTACAAAGGTGCTGTAAGTGGGGGGTGATAATGTTTTCAAATAATTTAGGGCTGGCCGACAACTTAGAGATTCCTCTATAATTGCTGGCATCCAATTTGATTCCTTTTTTGTGGAGAGGAATAAGATACGATTCCTTCCAAATAATGGAAAAGTGGGAGGTTTCCAAGGACAAGGTAAACAATTTCAGAAGGGGATAGCACAGGGCGTCGGCGCAATGCCTGAGCACACAGCCAGGAATTCCGTCGGGACCTGGCGAATAAACTGGCTTGACACGATGAAGATCTAAAAGGAGAGAGCTTTCGTTTAGGCTAGGACAGAAAATTAAGTTGTAGGGTAGGGTAAGTAGGGTCCTGTGAGAACTGGGCCCTACAAACGAGTTAAATAGTTTTTATAACACTGCGCGTTTAGCACGGTAAAGTTTGACCGAGCTGATAAATAAGATGAAAGGGCAGATTGAGAACCGGTGAATTTAAATTTAGCATACTGTCTAGATTTTTTATTTTTAAGTCGGCTCAACTCTTTAGTAAACCACGGCGGTTTATTTGAGCTTGGCGGATAATATAACGGAACACATTCAGTAAAAAATGAATTCATGGCACTGTAAAAAATCCACGGCAACTGTCATGTCAGTGCACATATATAGATCGGACCAATTGAACTCGTTTATAAAATTACTCAGCCGTTCAAAGTCCGTCTTGCGAAAACATTGGACTTTATTGGCTGGACGGTCAGAAATATTCTGTACGTCACACCCAATATCACGAGTCACATCGAAAGTTGGATGATAAGGATCTTCGGGCTGCGTCAGAGGCGCAACCCTTGCTAAACTGACTCTTGCAGGATCAGAGACGAAGCAAAGATCGGGCAAGCGCTGTAAGGAATTTCGCACATGGTTGACTTGAGACAGCGAAATGTCAAACAAGCCAGCGATAAAGTCATGTTGTGTAGGTGTATGGAGAGTATTGGTGGAATTGTTTGAGCACCAAATAACACCAGGGATATTAAAATCTCCTAGAACTACCAACTGGTCTCTATCCAAAAGTTTACTGGAAACCATCTGATTAGCGGAAAGGTGATTACAATAAATAGGAAGTTCCGCCAGTGGAGGTATGTAGGAAAAGGTAATAAAAATGGAGCTACCTTTGATAGATAGCTTCACACAAAGGAATTCAACATCGTTGCATAAGTTTGTGGGTCGATAAGTTGTCAGTATTTGAGAAAAGTTAAAAAGGAGCTGACCGGAAGACGGATCCCTGGCCAATCCCAAGGCCTTATAAATTGTTCTCTGTCGCAGTCAGTCTCCCCTTCGAGGGCTCCTGCATTATTCGAACACCATTTGCGGATTGGAATGTGTCCTCGCGACAGTATATCCTTCTCCTGGCAACGAATTTCTCAAACCTCTTGCTCTTTTTACAAAAGACACGTGCCCTGATGTGGGAAGAGACGAACGGAGTTCTGCCCATTTTCAAGCCTAACGCAACATTCTTTCAAAAGCTGCTCGCATCGCTAGTCTTTAGGCAACAATACTTGTTTTGATGAACTGAAGTCCTCGATTTTCCAAAATCGCTTTACTACGGCAGAAAGTGTGTCATCACCAGAATGATTACTAGGATCCTTGACGATGGCAGCTTAGAAGACTTATGAGTTGACGCACTTGTCAGCCCTGTAGACACGATCCAACCAAGTTTAGTGTTATGAAGTTGCCAACGCGCTATCCAAATCAATTCGTCTTGTAGCATTTAGGTCAGCACCAAGTGAAAGATCTATTCGTTCTGATTGGTAGAAATAATATTAAAGCGCCAAACAGACGTCAGAATTGCTTTATTGTGTGTAATGGGGGTGTGAGATGCTAAGATACAACAGTGGTTTTAATTAAGGCAATTTCTTGTTTCTAAAATTGTTACCATTATGGTATTTTTGCCTCAAGTTTGGGTATTCTATTGGTTACTTAATATTATTTGTAAATCGGCATCAAATCATGGCCTTCAAGTTGTGTAAATAATAGAATAATAATAATAGAGAAAGAGTGGATTCTTTTTAGCAGGGAGTCTGAAATTCTTTTACATTTGATGTAAACAAAGAAGATAAAACCTTTCGTCGAAATGATTCTCTTTTGGAATATATAAAATATTCGAAGACTGGCTCTTAATAGTTATAAAGAACTCCTATAAATTGTCTTTGAAATCATGCTTAACGCATGAAACGTTACTTACTTTACTAAAACTAGTAAAATATTTGAGCCAGAGTCATGGCACTAGTTGGACGGTTTCTACTCCACAACGGAAAAGTGAAATAGATGGTATTTTACTTAGCTTATGGACGGCTTTTGTCAAAATTAATGAATCAATCGTTGGATAAAGGGATGTGGTTACTCGAGACTAAGACCGCGGCATAAGCCAGACTGTCATGCCCAAGAGTGCAATACCCAGGGTCCAGTGTACACCATAGCCCTGCCTTAAAGTCTCGTTGCACGCCCAATCCTCGTACCAGATGTGGGTACAGAACAGCTGCATGTACCGCTTCCGCTTGGACTGGCACTGATCCATGGTCATGCAGCGCTTGGACACGTTATACTGCTTGAGGGCTCCCTCCGAGAAGTATGGCTGCAATCCCCAGCGGATCTCCGTGGAGCAGACATTTTCAAAGGGCTCACAGGTCTTGACGGTATTCAGGCAAATAAACAAAAACCACTCCCAAAAATAACAAAAGTCGCGTGAGTTTTACAACCCTAAACAGGATAATGCTCAGCGAGCGAAATATTTTGCTGAAATCTCCATGATGTTGCATTTAAATTTAAATGGTGCTAATAATCAGTGATACCATGAGTCACGTGCTAGAATTTCGACAGCCTTAGCAAAATTCCCAGAACCTAGTGTATGCGATTTTCTATGATTCAAATTTAACTGGTTCGCTAGGCGAGAAGTTATAAAGATTCGGACACGAATTTAAAAATCGAGTTTTTTCCCACCTGCTGGTGCTTGCGTTAAAAATCATCATTCATCTGTCAAGTGAACGGACGTGTTTTATCTTGCGCTCTCGTTTTGTGTTAAAGTTTGAAACTAACTACCGGGGCTAATTTAAATTTTCTATTTTGTGTTTATAACTTCCCGTTCACATCCCGTATGCATTCAGCTATTCTAATTTGTGTATATAATTGGTTTTATTTCCCAATTTAGTTGTGCTGCTAGTGCTAGCTTTTGCATATTTTGCATTCCTTTTTCAGCCTTCTTTGTTTAGCTTTTGTTTGCGCCGTAGCAACAGCTAAACGTTTTTGCTATCTTTTTATCTCCCACGCTCTCCCACTCTCTCGCTTTAGCTGTGCCACTGTACTTCTTATCTTAGCTGATCTCCTACGCTCTTCCGCTCTCGCTGTGACTCTTAACTTCTTTCTTCATAGCTCTGTTGTTTTTTTTCCTCTTTTTTTCCAAGTACAAGTACAGTGGTAACTCCTTATAATGTCCGTAAATGATGACTGTTTCGCCAAAACCTGCAAGAAGGCTATTTCTGCAAGTGACCTTACAATTGGCTGCTGGCTGTGCGACGACGTTATGCACGCCAAGTGAATTGGAGTTGCAGCTCGGACGGTGGACGATATAAAAAACACATCGGCCTGCGTTATTGCTGTGAGGCCAGTCGCGATGTAGAAAGGGAAATGATGTCTTTAATGCGGCAAACCAAAAACGGTTTTAAGGGCATTTTAACGAGATTTCGTAAAACTCTTGATAGAGACGTATTTTTGATTCGCGGCTCTCCCCTGATCAAACATAGGAAGATGTTCTCGCCCTTATACAGGGTAACACCAGGGCCGATAAAATAAAGATTAAGGTGGAAAAGTTTAAATTTTCTTTCGCTAGGGATACTTCATTTTTCAAAATAAATGTCCCTAACGAACTCTTTAACACTATTTGCTTTCCCAACTTTTGGCCAGAGTACAATGTTGTTAAGGAGTTCGAAATGAAGAAAAAGAAAAAGCGGCATTTAAGAATAACTCTTCACAGGCCTGATCGGTATGATCGCCTGCGCCTTCTACGTTTTCCGATCCCGACCCAAAAAACTAACCCACTGCTACTAAGGGAAAATAAGTTCTACATGTTCACGTCCCCGTGTATAAGTTTTTATAAAAAAACGACGCCAAGAATCTTTCTACGGTTAGCTAGGAAGGGTAAATTAATTAAGAAAAGTCTACTAGAGTAAGGCAGCAATCTTAAATCAGCATCCCAGGTTAAGCCTCGGAGGGCAAACAGCAAAAAGTTATTTTGGACAGATTCAATGCGGATACAATGGACTCCGAATTGAGAACTCCAAACACAAAAACCACACTCCAATAAAGAGCGAACTAATGACGTGAAAAATATATTTCTTACATAAGAAGAATCGAATTCCTTCGACCACCTTTTAATAAATACAATAAATACACCTGTGGCTTAGTTAACCATGCGAGAAATATGCTCGGAGGACGATAGTTTAGGATCTAGTCGGACACCTAGATCTTCAACTAGAGAGATACTTTCTAAAGCGCAGTCGTTAAGCATATAAGTGGAAAACGAGGGAGTGACTCGGGAAAATGTCAGTTTGCATTTAGAGCTGTTGAGATGTAAAGAGAGCAAGCTTTTAAGATCCAATTGTAAGTTTGACTGGCATGAATTATACTTATACTCTAACCAAAAACGGTTTTAAGGGCATATTAACGAAATTTCGTAACTATTGAAATGTTCTTGGCGCTGGACACCCAATTTAATAGCTTTACGCTATTAAATGATCCTAGGCGCAAAAAACTGCTATTGGTGGGCATCCTGCAGACGGACCCCAACTACCTGCAACGGGCTCTCAGCAGCTGCCCTCGACCTCAGCATTAATTCCAAGGGTGCTGAGATCGAGTGCCAGAAAAGATTCGGTATCTGAATGTGCAGCGGGAGTGCCCGTACCGCCGGTGACTTCTGCTTTGTCCCCTGGGGGATCGCAAATATTGACCCCTCAAAGTCCCGTGCACAGAATATATCTGCCCAGGGTGTTAGGCCCGGAATACCGGCCGACAAGATAACCAATCTGCCTTCCCTAAAGCCCTTATAGCGGTTCCACCTACGAGACATATATTTATACAAGGCAACACCAAAGGCGATAAATTAAAGATTACATTTTTGTTACGCTTGGGATATTTCGTCTTTCAAAATAAATGTCCCTAACAAGCTCTTTAACACTATTTGCTTTCCCAACTTCTTGCAAGAAAAAGAAAAAGCGGCGTGTAGGAATAAATCATCCCAGGCCTGATCATACCACTGCGCCTTCTACGTCTTTCAATCCCGACCCCAAAAACTAACCTACTCCTTAGGTATTTCCTATCAGAATGCAAGAGGCTAACGTAGTAAGCTTCCTAACTTGTATTCTGATAGCCTTTCGTTTGCATCTCAGGTTATTGTGCTTACAGAATTATTAGCCTTTGAGGAATGCAACTATCTATCAAAGGTAGCTCCATTTTTATTACGTGTTCCTCATACCTCCACTGTCGGAACTTCCTATTTATTGGAAACTGCTTTTCGCTATTCAGATGGTTTCCAGTAGACTTTTGGATAGAGACCAGTTGGTAGTTCTAGGAGATTTTAATATCCCTGGTGTTATTTGGTGCTCAAACAATTCCACCAATACTCTCCATACACCTACACAACATGACTTTATCGCTGGCTTGTTTGACATTTCGCTGTCTCAAGTCAACCATGTGCGAAATTCCTTACAGCGCTTGCCCGATCTTTGCTTCGTCTCTGATCCTGCAAGAGTCAGTTAAGCAAGGGTTGCGCCTCTGACGCAGCCCGAAGATCCTTATCATCCAACTTTCGATGTGACTCGTGATATTGGGTGTGACGTACAGAATATTTCTGACCGTCCAGCCAATAAAGTCCTATGTTTTCGCAAGACGGACTTTGAACGGCTGAGTAATTTTATAAACGAGTTCAATTGGTCCGATCTATACATGTGCACTGACATGGCAGTTGCCGTGGATTTTTTACAGTGCCATGAATTCATTTTTTACTGTTCCGTTATATTATCCGCCAAGCTCAAATAAACCGCCGTGGTTTACTAAAGAGTTGAGCCGACTTAAAAATAAAAAATCTAGACAGTATGCTAAATTTAAATTCACCGGTTCTCAATCTGCCCTTTCATCTTATTTATCAGCTCGGTCAAACTTTACCGTGCTAAACGCGCAGTGTTATAAAAACTATTTAACTCGTTTGTAGGGCCCAGTTCTCACAGGACCCAAAACAGTTTTATAATTTCGTTAAAACTAAACGTAAGCCTAAAACAAATCCTTTCTCGCTTTCATTTGAAAACACTACCGCAAATAATGATAGGCAATAGCCGATCTATTTTCGCAGTTTTTTCAAACAACCTATTCAATCTCTTCGTATCTACACCAGACCTATTCTTACGATATACCCAAATCAAACTTAATTTTCTGTCCTAGCCTAAACGAAAGCTCTCTCCTTTAAGAT
This sequence comes from Drosophila serrata, assembly GCF_035046125.1. NCBI lineage: Eukaryota > Metazoa > Arthropoda > Insecta > Diptera > Drosophilidae > Drosophila > Drosophila serrata. The sequence continues at coordinate 79,749 of NW_028257219.1, read as the reverse complement.
CTTCATCGTGTCAAGCCAGTTTATTCGCCAGGTCCCGACGGAATTCCTGGCAGTATGCTCAGGCATTGTGCCGACGCCCTGTGCTATCACCCTTCTGAAATTGTTTACCTTGTCCTTGGAAACCTCCCACTTTTCCATTATTTGGAAGGAATCGTATCTTATTCCTCTCCACAAAAAAGGAATCAAATTGGATGCCAGCAATTATAGAGGAATCTCTAAGTTGTCGGCCAGCCCTAAATTATTTGAAAACATTATCACCCCCCACTTACAGCACCTTTGTAGATCGGTTATTTCTCCATGTCAACATGGCTTTATTAAGCGAAGATCAACAACAACAAATCTTTTGGAGCTCTCTTCCTATATTATAAAGGGCTTCCATAATAATTTTCAGACAGATTAAATCTATACTGATTATTTACCTATGTTACTAAATACCCTATGATACGCTATGTTACTAAATCCTTATATACATCTTTAAACCTCCCTATCTTAGAATATGGATACTGCGTTTGGAGCCCTCAGTACGGCGTCCATAGTAAACGCATTGAGTCGGTTCAAAGAACTTTTTACTTTTCACGCTACGCGGTTTAAATTGGGATGCAAACCAAAGATTACCTTCCTACTCTAGTAGACTCCTATAATAACTTGCTAAGCTAAAGCAAGCTAAAGCTAAGCGTTCGATCGTAAGTTGCAGCTCCGACGAGAGAACAGAAAACGAAAAATATAAAGCATTTAATCAACCTAATTCGAGCGTTAGTTATTATTGCTTAATGGTGGCAAATTCGTTGTCTTCCCCATAAAAAATAATGATTTGTACACACATCTAACGTAGATAGCCTTCCCAAATAAAAATCTTTAATACAAACACACTTAGTAAACAAACAATCTCACAATCTGGCAGTACAACGGTAGTCAATTTTTTCGTATTCTGTCCTATATTTTTCATCGCGCCTACTAACACCTTACCCAAACAGGCACGTGCCTGGTGTCATACGGGCCACTTGAATGTACTGACCGTAGTGCATCAACGTCCAAAATTCTTTATCAAGGCTTGATCCCAATATTCCATCATCCTACGTCTCCTCTCCAAGAACGACTTTCAAGTAGATAGCTCATTGATAGACAAATCCTCTTCCCATATATCGAGCGTCCTCTGATCCTGCTTGCTTGCGACGATGTGAAATAGCACTCCATCCAAGAACAGATTGCTCGCAGATGCGGACTCGACACCTTTTAACCCAAATATTTCCTGTACGTATGCCGGAAAATGTAAAACTTAATTATAAAATCGATTGTTTAAAAAATTCAGAGCCATTTTGTAATTGGCATTCGAGGGCTCAAGCGAACGTATGGTCTCTATAGCCACGCAGCCTAAACTTGACCTTAGATATTGTAATTTCGTCATTTCCGTTGACCGTGGTGAACGTCGCAATAAAATCGTAGAAATCAGAATAGGATCCATAGAAACGAGGTATCTCCAGTGTAGAATGCGTACATATGTAGATACATACATATAAATAAGAATGCAACACTTTGTTGTTATGCCAACAAAAGGCATAAATAAGCAGCGACTATGTAGCAGCCCGCCTAAAGTTAAATGTCCTCTGCACATGCTAAAGTGCAGACGAAATATGATCCGCACTCGATTACAGCGACCGCACAAATAGCAAAGTTTCCACGCTTAACCGTCGCAGTGTCTCTCAGCTAGCCAGCAGCGTTTCCGTTGCTGTACATAATAAGCCAATATAAAATGTATGTAAGACGGCTGCTCACTACATTACAGTGCATAGCACTAAGGCTAAGAAATTATTCAATAAAAATCTATCTCCTCCAGAAGAAAACAACTGGATCAACATTGATTATTTTGGACGGTTACTTTACATAACAAGGCGACCGTGACAATCTTACTGCAATCTTCAGATGAAAAAAAAATGGAATTTCACCTGTAGCCATGACAATCTTACTGCAATATTCGGATGAAATATGTATAAAATGGAATATCACCTGTAACCGTGACAATCTTACTGCAATCTTCGGATTGCGAGCCGATAGGCCACGGACAATTGCAGCAGAGAAAGCAACAGCGCGAGGGGCACTCCATCCCTTGCGCCTTTGAAGGAGCGTCAGCATAGCAAAACCGGCGAAGACCAGCTGACGCGAAGGACACCAACAGAAAAGCAGCAGCCAGCACCGGCATCAAGGAAAGTGAACCGGCAGCGTTTTAAAGAGCGCACACAATTTTTTTTCTCTATTGCAAATTTTTTTTTTCATTGCACTACGATGCATATTTTTTTTATTTATTATAAAAACAAATGTAAAATTGAGCGAAACGTTAGCACGTAAAGCTATGCGAAACTATAGGCAGGCAAACTGTAAATTTTACCTTAATGCGAAGCAATTTAGTATAGCTTATTAGCAAATTTGATGAAGATTTGCCTAATGATTATAATTATAATTTAAATAATTATATATATAAACTCAGAATGGCCCTAGCATTAATTAATAAATTAATTAAAAAAATAACATAATCGATTAATTAAGTGATATTAATAATAATAATAATTCATAATAATTCATATTGTAACGCTCAAAGTACAGGTCTCAGGCACTGGGTAAATTTCCCACTAGCAACCAAATTAATTCAAATCCTAAATTCCATGCCTAGCTGAATAGCTAGCTAAATAAATTTGAAATCTATATATATATAAAAATGCTCTGTTCGTGTCTACATCCTTCATAGACTTGAAACGTTCTGAACCGTTTAAGCCCAAATTTTTACACAACATGCGTTGAGGTTCCAGCTCGGTTATTGTCTACTTTTGATGTTGATAGCTTATCTGCGGTTGAGAATATATCAATTTTTTTCGCGTTTCCCCGTGCCCCTACTGCTGCGCCCTCTACAGGCAGCCAGCTGAATCAAAGAATTTCCTGTCAAATATTCAAAACATATTGAAAGAAGAAACTTGAAAAGTTCTGAACCGTTTAAGCCCAAATTTATACACAACATGCGTTGAGGTTCCAGCTCGGTTATTGTCTACTTTTGATGTTGATAGCTTATCTGCATTTGCGAATACATCACTTTTTTTTAGCGTTTCCCCGTGCCCCTACTGCTGCGCCCTCTACAGGCAGCCAGCTGAATCAAAGCATTTCCTGTCAAACATTAAAAACATATTGAAAGAAAAAATTGAAGATAAAAATTTAATTTTTTTGGTTCAGGTTCAGTAAGAAACGAAGTCATGCCACCCAAGAATGCGAGTTTGGGTCGTCGTACTCGCAATACAGAAGCAAACAGACGTAAGATTACGAATATGACTGACGAAGAACGGGCCTCCATCCGAGAGATTGAGCGGCTGAGAGCAAAGCAGATTCACAACGCGGAATCAGCAGAAAGACGAGCAGCTAGGCTAGAGCGAACACGATTGAGAGCTAGGCAGTCCCGTTCTGCAGCAATCGATTTGATTCACTCTCAAAATAATGAACGCGACAGGGCAAGGGTAGCTGAAGTGCGTTTACAGCTTGCTGCAGATCAAAACCTGCAATACAATCGTCTTGCATTCAGATATAATCCAACTGTTGATTACAGCTCGAATCGCAATGTCGTTATTGGCCGGATGCATCAGGTCTGCACATACTGTCAGGCTCCTTCGATTAAAACAGACGAAACTTCGGTCCGAGGAATATATCCATTTGCCGGATGCTGTGATGAATAACCGTGATACAACCAACGTTGGAAAGCTCACGATTTTGCCATCCTCATACATAGGTAGTCCACGCCACATGCATGAATATGCTCAAGATGCCATGGCATATGTTCGTTGCTACGGCCGTCCAGATTTATTTATCACCTTCACATGCAATCCAGCTTGGGACGAGAAAGTACAGCTGTTATTTCCTGGACAATCATATAGGGATAGGCATGACATCACAGCCCGTGTTTTCAGAAAAAAGCTCAAGTCACTGATGGATTTCATTGTGAAACATGGAGTTTTTGGATCTGTGCGGTGCTGGATGTATTCAGTAGAATGACAGAGAATGGAAGAGAGTATTGCCGCACGCGCACATACTGATTTGGCTGTATGATAAAATTACTCCAGACGAAATCGACGATGTTATATGCGCTGAGATTCCACGGGCCGAGGTTGATACGGATTTGCGTGAAGTTGTCATCAAGAACATGATCCATGGCCCTTGTGGTACCCTCAACCCATGTTCACCATGAATGGTAGACGGGAAGTGTTCCAAGCGATATCCTCGAGCATTTACAGCCAACACCGTAACAGGGGACGATGGATATCCTCTGTATAGGAGACGGTCAACTGAAGATGGAGTGACTTCGGCAAATTTAAACATGAGAATTGGTGATATTGAGGTAGACAATCGTTGGGTGGTTCCATACTCACCACTATTGTCAAAATCATACTAAGCGCACATCAACGTAGAATATTGCAATTCCGTGAAATCGATTAAATATAACTGCAAGTACGTGAATAAAGGCAGCGATATGGCAGTTTTTGGTGTTCAGGCAGAAAATAGTGACAGCAATGCAGTACGAGTTGTCGATGAAATCTCTCAATACCAGGCTGGAAGATACATAAGCAGCAACGAGGCTGCATGGCGAATTTTTTCGTTCCCAATTCATGAACGCTATCCAGCTGTAGTTCACTTGGCAGTCAATTTGGAGAATGATCAACGTGTCTATTTCACAGAACTAAATGTGCAAGAAAGAGTCCTGAATCCGCCTACGACAACTCTGACTGCCTTCTTCACCTTATGCCAGGAAGATGCTTTTGCCATAACCTTGATGTATTCAGAAGTGCCCTCTTAACCATAATATGCCACAGAGAAACGTGGCAGGGTACAGCTAGTTTTAAAATAAAAAAAAAAAGTTTTCAGTTCAGTTAGTATAATTAAAAATAAAAAAATAAAAAAACAAATTGAAATAAATTAAAGCCTTAGGCAAGAAAATTGTTCTGCTTATGAACAGTAATGCAATAAATAAATATTCAGAAGATTTTCTAATGGAATCAAATCATAATTCTGAACAGAATTTCAAAATGGGATTAGTAGACGCTAAGTCAGTGGATTCTACTGCTAACGTTATAAATAAAGTTGAAATAAGCAAAATAGATCTAGATTAACAAACATATTACTGATAATCATTGTTGTTATAATGTGTGCGAATTGCTTTTACAAATTTTATAAGCTGCACAATAAATGCCTAAAGAAAAGATTCATGACCCGAGCAAATGACTTGGACAAAATTTTAATTGGCACAGCACAAACACGATGATTAATCGTAATTGACATAATTTATAATATCATATTTCAACGTCATACTACGTTCGTATTCATAGATAATGATGCCGCCGGTGGTAGCTCAAAGGGTTGAGACGACAAACACTGGAACCCGTAGCACTGCCGGTCCGGGTTCGAGTCCCGGTAGTAAGTAGCATGGTCACCCCCGGACCTTCCTTCCATTTTCCATTGAACTTCTCCCCTCACTATTGTAAAAAAGTTGCTATACTACAGTAATTGTACAATAATAAAATTCAGCTCAATAAATAAGCATTTTTTTTTTTTTTTTTAATAGATAATGATTACGCAGTATGATGAATTATAAGAATATCCCAGAATAATCTTGAAAAACAAAGTAGCTTGTCAATATTATGTAATGGCCAGAACTTTCTGACGGAATCCAAAATATTAAAACGAGAATTGAAAAATCGTATAAATGTCTAACACAAAATAGACAAACGCATATAGATACAGTTAATAGGCACGCCTTAACATTAATCGACAGCTTTAACGAAGCTTGATTATTGATATACCAACAGAAAGACGTATTAACCACTGAACATAGGTCAGAAACGTCGAGGCTGCTAGTAAAACTGAGAAATAATATCCAAAAAGTTAAAGACAAGCATAATTTAAATTTAATTTTACCTTCTATTTTGAATACACCTGTAAAGTTGGAACTCGGTGAAAACTTCGAAGTTCGGAATGAAGATATTCAATTAAAAGAAGAAGATTTAACAAATCTAACAATCCCTGCTGTTATCACACTGGATTCCAAAGATATTTTATCTGAAAGTGACGAAAGTGCTGATAACAGCCTTGTAATTATTGACACAGCCGCTGCCAAGAGGGCATATATTAGAGAAATTGCACAAGCAGTCCCAGAATTTGACGGAAAGAAAAATGTCTTGAAAAATTCTTAACGGCATTAAAACTTGTCAACCTAACAAAGGAAACTTATGAGGGCACAAACCTCAAAAAAATAAAAAATGAAACCACAATAGATGGAATCATTGCAAAATTAGAAGCCGTAGTTGTCGGCGAAACACCCGCCAACATAAAGGCAAAAAATTTACATTTTAACGCAGAAAGGCAAAGCTGCCACTCTGTTCACAATTGAACTAGAAAATCTGCGACAGCTTCTTGAAGCTGCATATATTGACCAAGACATACCATTTAAAACTGCTGACATGCTCAGCACTACAGAAGCCGTTAACACAATGATTAGTAAAACTAGTTACGAAAGTGTAAAAACCGTTTTGGAGTCTGTTATTTTCACTACCATGGATGCTGCCGTTAGTGCATGCATCCGTACTAGTACAAGACTTTCTGGTAGTGTGAATACTGTGAGATACTCTAAAAGAGGGAATTACAACTACCGCGGTAGTAAAAATCGTGGTAACTATCGTGGTAAAGGCAATGGTAACTACCAAAACAGGGGAAATTACCAAAATAATAGCTACGGCCGAGGAAATGTAAACAACAATTCCAACTGAGGCCGAAACAATAATAATAATAATACAAACAATGTTAGAGTAGCACAGAGCAATCAGGGAAACTGTCCACAACCCTCAGATATTCAGCAGAAGAAAAATTATGCGGTTCATACCATAAAGCTAAGTTTAAATATATTTGTAGATTTTTTCAATGTGAAGACAAATAAAAAACTTGTATTTTTAAAAGATTCTGGTGCAGACATATCTCAGTTACAGGAAAATTCTGATATTTTTCATGATATCCAAATAAATAAGAAAATAAATATTCAAGGCATAGGCCAAGACATAATACTGTCCAAAGGACTGATTTCAATAGATATACAGACAGGTAAATACATAACTTCACACGATTTTCACATAGTAGATTTGCACTTCGCAATACCTTGTAATGGAATAATAGGCATTGACTTCATTAAGAAGTGCAATTGCGAGTTAGATTTCAAACAAAATGAAGATTGGCTCATAATAAGACCAAATAATCTAAATTTTCCAATTTCCAATAACATACAGTTCTGGTAATAATTTCATTGTTCTACCAGCAAGATTCCAAGTAGGCAGAAAAATTCACCTATCATCAGATGTGGATAGTGTATTAATTCCAAACCAGAAAATTATAGAAGGCATTTATGTTGCCAACACTGTTGCAATAACCAAAAATGCATTTGTCCGATTGCTGAATACGACCAGTACCGATCAAGTAGTAAATATACAAAATTTTTCATATGAACCAGTTTCAAACTACGACATAGTTTAAAACAATAGAGAAAAAACTGTCTTATATCAATGAGCTAAAAATTTTCCACCACACTTCAAACCCGAATTGACTAATTTATGCACCCAGTTTAGTGACGTATTCGGACTCGAAACCGAATCAATCACTACCAATAACTTCTACAAACATAAGTGTCGTGCTTCACTTGGATTTGCCTTTAACGGCTCCACATGGGAAGAAGTTTGTACATTTTATTCTGCGGAAAAATGAACTTAACCTTAATTTTACACTTCAATAAACTCTCACACGCGCTTACCGCAGTGTGTCTTCCTAATTTTCGCACGACAATAAGACGCTCAATTCTGGCGGTTAACTTAGCGATAAAAATATGCCCGTTCACTCTTAAGCTCAAAATCCATCAGTATTTTTTACGTTATTCTTAATATACTAACTACGCATATCGATTACAATATTCGATCGTCGGCATCCCCGACCCCGTGAAGAACCGCTTCACTCAATTCAAAACCGCAAGTTTATAGACGGGTCGCATCAATGTCCAAAATAGGCCGTTGTCGTTTATGCGTACTGTACTTCCTCCACGATGCCCTTGCGCCACTCTCGTCGGGGCAAGGCAGGATCACAGATGAAGACCATGTCACCCAGACGGATGGGCTCCGTCCTCCTGCACCACTTCTCGCGCCGCACCAGCGTAGGTAGGTACTCCAGGACCCACCTCTTCCAAAAACGGTCTCTCAGCAGGCGAGCAATCCTCCACTGCTTTCGTGTAGAGCATTCCTTGGGCAACTCCGCACCCAGGCCAAGGGTATCCGGCAGATTGGCTACTCCCTTGAGTAGGTCATTTGGCGTCAACGGTGCTTCCAGGTCTGCTTCCACCGGCAAATGGGTAAGCGGACGCGAATTTACGACTCGATCAGGAAACTCTCCAATACATTGTCCCTCGGTGCGACTTCCTTTAGGGTATGACGCAGTACTCTTTTGACGCACTGCACCATTCGCTCCCATATTCCTCCCTCAGACGGGTTCGCTGGGCAGTTGAAGATCCATTCAATGCTCCTGCTTGACCGCTCATCCTGAATTTTCTCCATCTCGAATACGTCTCCAAAGCGCCTGACCTCCCTGTCTGCTCCCACGAAGTTCTTGCCGTTATCGCTGCGCAGTCTGTGTACTGGTCCTCTAAGGCAGACGAAATTCTAATCGATCGCCCTTGTCGTCAAGCACGTGAACAAGGCGACCCAACGCTTCTCCTTCTGACGGAAAACAGTCACCAACAGTGGCCCAAACTAGTCCAATCCTGTGTATTTGAATGGCCAACCACCCGCTTCCAGTCGATCTTCAGGATGGGGTCCCATTATCGGAGGCACCAGCCGGGCTCGCTGCAACTTGCAATCGTTGCACGACGAGATTACTTTTTTCATAACACGCCTCATCTTCGTGACCCATAATCTCTTGCGGATCTCCGCAATCGTCGCATCCACGTTTTGATGCTTCATTTTGACGTGGAAGTGATTGACGATTATCTCCGTAAGATTGTGCCTGTGCGATAGTATTACGGGCCTCCTCGCACTGTACAGAACGCATAGTACGGCATCAATTCTGCCATAAGCTCGCAGAATTCCATGGTCATCCACGTAGGTCATCAGCCCTCGAATGTCGCTCGTCATGGCGACAGCATTTCCGTATCCCATCGACCTCAGCCAATTGAGCCTGCATGATTAACAGGTTCTCCGCTGCCTGACATTCTGCTGCTGTAAGGCCGTATTCCTTTAGCACGCTTCTCTGTTTACGGCACCGGCGCGTAAGCCTCAAGACCCGCGCTGTGGTTCTAACCCAGCGACTGAAGTTAAGAGATAACAAAATCATTCGCCGCAAACAAGGCAAACTCACTGGGCTCCTCCTCCTCCTCCTCCTCTCCTCTTCATCAGGGGCATATGGAACACGCTTATTCTCCTCTTCAGGCGCCGGCCAGCTGTTTGCTGGCTGCCTTAAAAAGGCAGGTCCACGTAACCATCGGGATTCCTGACTAAGGTCCACTTCTCTTTGCGACCGAGTCGCATCATCCGCCGCATTTTCGGCTGTAGGTACCTTCAACCTTCGACGAATCCAAAATCTCAGACACTCGATTGCCGACAAACTGCTTGTACCGGCGGTGTGTGCTGCCAATCCATCTCAGCACCGTCTTCGAGTCTGACCATAAGACCACGTCGTTGATGACCACACTGTGCTCCTCCTTGACAGTGTTCATTAGTCTGGTTCCAAGTACTGCTGCTTGCAGCTCCAGCCGTGGGATCGACATCGTTCTCATAGGGACACCCTTCGTCCTTGCGCATACGAAGCTCACCAGCACATTATCGTCCTCATATGTGACCCTCCAGTAGGCCACCGCCGCGAATGCAGATTGACTTGCATCCACGAACACGTGCAGCTCTATGGCTCTAACTGCTCCGTGCCCAAAATAATGGCGAGGACAACGGAACTGTCCTACGGCATCCATCTCTTTACGCCAAATCGCAAAGGCCTTGCCAATCTCCTCCGGTAGTGGTTCATCCCACTGGATCTTCTGCCTCCAAATCTCTCTCAGCAACAGCTTCGCTGTAATCATCAGGCAACATAGGAATCCCAGTGGGTCGAACGTTGACATCACAAGGCTCAAGTATTCCCTTTTTGTAGGAACTCGATCCCCTCTTAGAACGCTGCTTGGCACTCGGTGATAATCCACTTTAAGCCTGAAGTCATCCGTGGCTACCTGCCAACGCATTCCAAGAATCTTCTGGTCAGCCTCGCCCCGTCCAACGCTCTTGACTCGTCCAGGTGGTCCCAACGCCATCTCCACGGTGGGTGAGCTGGATGAGAACTTGCATAGCTCGAATCCAGCTTCCGCGTGTATCTCCTTCACACGGGTAGATACGCTAATATCTTCGCGCTCTGTAGCGAAACTATCCACGTAGTCGTCGACGTGGTGGTAGTCGACGATGGCCTTGACTGCTCTCGGATCCGAGTCACGAAATCGCAGGGTATTCACAGTCTTCACGTAATGTGCAGCGCTCGGCGAACAGGCTGCGCCAAAGGTCATTACGTTCATCACGTATACATCCGGATCCCTTACGTCATTACCATCTCTCCAAAGGAATCTTTGGAACATCTATCTTCGGGTCGGATCAGCACTTAGTGGAACATCTCCTTGATATCGCCGCAGACTCCGACTGCTCCTTCTCTGAAATGAAAGAGCACGGCTTGCAAAGACTTGTAGTGCTGATGGCCTTTGTCCAACGCCGAATTCAACGACGTTTCTCCAACTTTGGCTGCCGCAACAAACAAGTCGGGCCTTAACGGGCTTGTTCGGGTTTTCGACACCAAAGTGTGGCAAATACCATATCCGGTCACTATTCTCCGCGGCCTCATGTGGCTCCAACCGCCTCGCGTATCCTTTTGCGCCAACTGTTCCTTGCTTCATCTTCTTCTCGACGTTGACCAACCGTTTGTACGCCATCTCATAGCTCTGTGGCAGCTTCACCTGGTCGTCCTTCCAGAGTAGTCCCGTTTGGTAGCGACGCCCCACTCTCACCGTGGTGTCTTCGAGTATCCATTGTGCCCGCATGTCGTCGCTGGCTGCGACCTGTGACACGAGCTTCACACCAAAGTTCTCCAAATCGAAGTAATCCTCTACCATTTTTTCCACCGTATCATCCATCGACACGGCAAGTAGGCAGGACCTCGGTGATGGCGAAGTGAGCTGCCCCTTTTCGGGCCCGAACACAACCCAGCCTAGCTCGGTGGCAGCTGCATACGGTCCCTCACTGGCAAATCGCCTAGTTCTCAGTGGCAATCCTAGGTGTCCATGATCCAGGCCGATGAGCTACTTCGGCACCACATTGTTGTAAGGCTTCATCAGCAGGCGCGCATCCTGCCGACTTAACGTCTGCATCGGTAGGCTCAAGCTCGAAATGGCATACACGTTTCTCGGTACATGGCGAGTGGACTTTCCAACTCCACTTATTGTCAGACTCACTCGTGGTCTCTCTGGATGACCTTCCTCCAAGCCATTGGATATTTAGCTGTAGGCGCTCTCCTTGTATTCCCAGATCCCTCCGAAGTTCGTCGTCGATCATCGTAACGGAGGATCCTTCATCAAAGAGCGCGTACGTATTCACCATCCGTCCGGCTCCGTACAGCGTTACCGGAAGTATACGGAACAGAAGGCGGCCTCCCTCGGCATCAACGCAGCTTAGATTCCTCTGCACAGTCGAACCCGCTTCCTGCGGTGCCCTTCTCTCCAGGCTGTTTACGGCGGGCTGCTGGTTGTGGCTGTGACCGTCTCGTGGTAAAGACCTCCTGTCCGCTCAGCTGCTCCATCACGACGCTGACGTTCCCTGGATGAATCAACAGCGACTTCACTGCCTCGCGAGCGTCATCCTTTAGCGCCTTCCACCTTTCATTGTTCTCCAAATCCGTGCAGTTATACGCCCGTGTCGTCTCCGTGAACGGACAGCATAGGCAGATCTTGGAGCTTTCGTGGCCCGTATGTTCCTTGAATTCCATTCGACGTCAATATAGTGAGGGATCCGACAAGTGGCGATGCTGATGCCACGTTGCGCATATTCACACCCGGTAGTGTGAATCCATGCGCCGTCTGCGCAGTGCTTGCTGTGAACGGCGGCCCACTGCAAGGTGGCGGCAGCGTGCACGACGCGCTGTACCCACCGACATTGTGATAGGGCGCCGACCCGACCCCGTTACATGAGGTTTCCTCAACCGATGTCGCTAATGGCAGACCGCTCCAAAATGGCGGCTGCGCACGCTTCCCAGGGCTTTAACCTGCTGCAGCTCCTTTTCCAGCGCTGCGATCCTCGCCAGGAGATCCAAAATGGGATCCTCTCTGGCTTTGATGTTCGCAGTTGAGGCTGCAGTGCTTCCATGTTGGCGAGCTGAAGTAATCTCCGTAGTGGCTGGGCTAGGTATAGCCGCTGCCGTGGCTATGTCTAAAAGCGGCCAGGTTTCTGTTTCACTACTCACTGGTTGCTGATCCACTCGTGTTGTTATAGGGGTGGCTTCCCCTCCATTCAGCCAGGCGCTCCTCCTGAGTGAGCGCTGCATCTTCCCGATTCCAATAGGGCGCTGACATAGCGCACTTCAAATGGCGTACCTGTGCCTCCTTGTCGCTGACTGCGACCACTGACGCCGCCCGCGTCTTCTTGTCGCTGACTGCGACCACTGACGCTGCCCGTGTCTCCTTGTCGCTGACTGCGACTCCACTGACGCTACCCGCGTCTCCTTGTCGCTGGCTGCGACCACTAACGCTACCCGCGTCTCCTTGTCGCTGGCTGCGACTTCTCAATCAACACGTGGGGCGCTGCCTGCGCTCCCAAGTTGCTTTAGCAGTCTCTATCGGACTGCGAATAAAAGGATTTGGATTTGGATTTAACGGCTCCACATCTCTAGTTCCCGCCAAACAATAGGGAAGAAGTTTGTACGTATTATTCTGCGGAAAAATGAACTTAACCTTAATTTTACATTTCAATAAACTCTCACACGCGCTTACCGCAATGTGTCCTCCTAATTTTCGCACGACAATAAGACGCTCAATTTTTGGCCCGTTCACTCTTGAGCTCAAAATCCATCAGTATTTTTTACGTTATTCTTAATATACTAACTACTCCTATCGATTACAATATTCGATCGCCAACAATAAGCAAGGATTAAGGGATGATGAACCAGTCTACATACAAAATTATAAAAACCCTCAAAGTCAAATAGATGAGATACAAATACAAGTACAAAAATTAATCGACAATAAAATAGACGAAGCGTCTGTATCCCCTTATAACAGCCCACTTTTGTTAGTTCCGAAGAAATCTCTTCTAGGTTCTGACAAGAAAAAATGCCGATTAGAAATTGACTATCGTCAAATTAATAAAAAACTGTTGTTGGATAAATTCCCGCTCCCTAGAATTGATGACATCTTGGACAACTAGGAAGAGCAAAATACTTCTCATGTCTTGACTTAATGTCAGGATTTCATCAAATTGAACTCGAAAAAATTTCAAGAGATATAACATCTTTCTCAACAAGCAATGGCTCGTATCTCTTTATGCGATTGCCATTCGGCTTGAAAATAACGCCAAATTCTTTTCAGAGAATGAAGACTATAGCATTTTCCTTCTCAAGCTTTCCTTTATATGGATAATTTAATAGTCATTGGTTGTTCCGAAACACATATGCTCAGAAACTTAACTGATGTCTTTGAGAATTGTAGGAAATACATCTTAAATTCCATCCTGAAAACTGTTAATATTTCATGCATGAAGTCACATTTTTGGGACACAAATGCACGGATAAAGGAATCTTGCCTGACGACAAAGATTACGACGTTATTATAAATTTCCCAGTCCCACATGATGCGGACAACGCTAGATGATTCGTTTCATTCTGCAATTACTATAGACGTTTTATTAAAAATTTTGCCGACTATGCTCGTCACATAACAAGATTATATAAAAAAGATGTAAAATTCCAATGGACAGCTGATTGTCAGCATGCCTTCGAACATCTCAAATCGGCAATTATTTAAATTATTATTAAATTATTAAACTATTTAAATCCGAATTTATTACAGATTTCAGCAAAGAATTTTGCATAATAACAGTTGCAAGTAAACAAGCATGTGGAGCAGTTTTAACTCAAAACAAAAATGAACTCCAACTTCCAGTTGCTTATGCATCAAGATCGTTTACTAAGGGAGAAAGTAATAAAAGTACAACAGAACAAGAATTGGCAGCAATTCATTGGGCAATAAGTTATTTCAGACCATATATTTACGGTAGACACTTCACTGTCAAAACAGATCACAGACCATTAACAAACTTGTTCTCAATGGTAAATCCAAGCTCAAAGGTAACGCGTATGAGACTTGAATTAGAGTATAATTTTACAGTCAAATATCTGAAGGGTAAAGACAATTTTGTAGCGGATGCGTTATCAAGAATAACCATTCAGCAGCTACAACAAATAAATGGATCCATAAAGAAAGTCAATGAAAACGTTCATTACGGACATGGAAACAGAATAGAAAAATTCCATAATAAATGATTTGTGCAAGTATTTACAAATAAATACCATAACATCAACTGCACACCACCACCAGACAGCTGGAACAGTCGAAAGAAGTCACAGAACTTTTAATGAATACATGCGTTCATATACATCGGTTGATAAAACTGATTGGGACGTATGGATCCAATATTTTGTTTACTGTTTCAACACAACGCCATCTATGCCACATGACTTTTGTCTATATGAACTTGTTTTCGGTAAAACAAACAATTTACTAAAACATTTTAATAGCACAGACAACATAGAACCTTTATATAATATAGATGATTATGCTAAGGAAAGTAAATATAAATTAGAAATAGCTTTTATATTCTAGAATTATGTCAGAAGAAAAAAAGAGTAATAATTAGGAATTACATGATAAAAAAGTAATAAACGTAGATATATCGGTAGGAGATATAGTCCTACTTAAGAATAAAATATATTTAAATATATACATATTTAGGACCCTATAGAGTAGAAAAGTTAGAAGATAATGATAATATATTAATTAGGGATACTAAAAACAAACAAACAAAAAAAACAAAAAGTACATAAGGATAGATTAAAACTTTATAATAATTGAATTGAAAACTTAAATAAAAACAAAGAATATTGTTCGAACAAAATAATACAAAACAATAAAAAGAAAAATGGAATTTGATAAAGGAAAAAAAAATATTTTTCTTGTATAAAAAGAGACAACACTTAAAATAAAATAATAACACATATATTTTTAAATACACATAGTTTTAAACATATACAGGGGTATTCAAAAGTATTTACACAAATTCACAATTATTTTACCACCAAACATATTTTTGTTATTATTCTTGTTTTTGTTGACCGATTTCCATGCAATTTTTTATTGCATAAATTGATCTTTTCAGAAACAATCAGAAAACGAAAACAAATGATGACGGTTCATAGGACAATATTATAAGCAAAAGAAAATAAGCAAAGAAAATATGAGATCGTCACAAACAAAAATTATTTAATTTTAAATGCTTTAAAATTAAGACGAAAACAAATTATGTGTAAATATTACACTGTAAGTGCATCTATTCTTTTTATAATAGCATTTTTCTATGAACCGTAAACTTTAGAATTCCTTTTTGGCTCGCTTCTGCAATCTACGCAATGAAGAAAATTTCAGGGAAAACGGTCAACAACAACAAGAACAAGAACTAAAAGAAATTTGGCTATGAAAATGGTCGAAGTGTTAATACTTTTGATTACCTTTGTACATTTACACATACATACAACCAACATTTTTTTATATTAATATAATATAAACAAAACATTAATTAAAAAAAAAAAAAAATAACATTAACGTTACGTTATTTTTCAAAAGGAGGGAGACGTAGCATGCGTACAGACGTACATACATACATATAAATAAGTCTGCAACACTTTGTTGTTATGCCAACAAAATGCATACATACATAAGCAGCGACTATGAAGCAGCGCGCCTAAAGTTAAGTGCCCTCTGCACATGCTAATGTGAAGACGAAATATGATCCGCGCTCGATTACAGCGAACGCCCAAATAGCTAAGTCAGCGTTCCCACGCTTGACCGTCGCAGTGTATACATATGTATGTGCGTGCATGATTCCCTCAGCTAGCCAGCAACGTTTCCGTTGCTATACATAATTAGCCAAAATAAAATGTATGTAAAACGGCTGCTCGCTGCTTCATAGCGGACAGCACAAAAAATCTATCGGAGGAGACTGACATCTCCTCCACAAGAAAACAACTGGATCTACAATGATTATTTTGTAAAGGTCCGAATGATTAATAATGTCGATAGATGTTGAATTTGCAGCGGTTGCAGCCGGCAATTGCGACTTGCGATGAGCCCCTAAGCCCCGATTTATATTCGCCTTCACATCCATGAACGCTTGGGAGAATTCGATCCGATGGCCACTTGTTTTTTCCACAAAATCAAATTTTTCGAGCGAAATCTGTGCGAAAACAAATGTCTGGATGAAGAAATTGATCCAATCAATTCGCGACATTAAATAAGCTTCATAAAACTGATCTATCGAATCGGCGTTTACATAAAAATTCCTCGAGCTCAATTGCCACAAGAGGGGTTGGGCTTTTGGCTCGCTAGAAGTCAACGTCAGTTGGAGATTCATTTTAAGGCCGAACTGAGTTTTCCGTATTAGAATTAATAAAACAAAATTGTCAGACCGCTTCAGTAGGAATAAGCCCGTTCAGTTTTCTGAGCGAAAGTTTAGAGGTTAGTCAGCGTCGCCGAGATGCAACGGAACATCGACAATGTTGTTGTTGTTAAATTGTCAGCCTAGCTAGAGCTGACGTGGAGGCAATTCTTCCGATAAATCGACATTGATTTGCCTTTGAAATTGTTGAGAAACAGGAGATTAATAATGCACCAGGATTGCATGTTATTCAAGTACGTTTGCAGTAGCGTATATGAATAAGAATTCGTCAGTAGCAAACATAGTTTTACGTCATCTGCGAACATCATCACAAGTGAGAGTAGAACAACTTCAGACAAGTCGTTAATAAAGAGGCCGAACAGAAGTGGCCCAAGGTAGCTCTCTTACAAATACGCGGGTAGAGAGAGAAAGCTCAAAGGCAACACGTTGAGTACGTTTAAGTAAATATGTTGCAATCCAAATAGTCAATACAAAAGGGAAACCCAAAAGCATAAGTTTTTTCTGAAGTAGTAAATAATTTACCGAGTCAAAAGATTTGCCGAAATCGGTGAAGATAACGTCAGTTTGGCAACTAGTTTCGAGAGTGTTTCCAATGACAGCACAAAATTCAGGAAGGTTTGTAGACGTTGATCTGTTGGTTCGAATAACTTGGGAAAAGCAGTAAGCTTTGTAATCCCTTTGTAGTTTAACGATTTGCTCCCCTTTTTATGGAGAGGAATGAAAAAATTTAAAGCAGCATTGACATCTGAAAAAATTTTCAGTTTTGAGATACTATGCTGGTGCTTTATGCAGACCACTGAAAAATTTTTCAGATGTCAATTCAGCTTTACATTTTTTCAGTGGTCTGCATAAAGCACCAGCATAGTATCTCAAAACATACGAGGCACGTCCAGAAAGTAAGTGTACTCAATTTATGTAGGGTTCAAACATATTTATTAAAAAAATAACATATGTTCTTGGTAAAATAGCCAAGATATCGACATAACCCCCTTCCTTCTCGATGCAAGTGTTAAAATTTTAAGCCTGCCATAAAGTACTCTCCCGCCAGCTCTTTTGCCCACTTCTCCACCTGCCTCTTTACCTCCTTGTCCGTCGAAAACTTGGGTGAGGAGTGGTTCAAAACCTTCCACCCAAAAGGGTCCAGAAGTTTGAATTTCTTGGCGGAAAGTGAGAAAGTGTGACGCCATTGTTGAGACTGCCTCTTAGTTTCCGGAGTGTAGTGGGCAACCATAGTTTCGTCTTCAGTAACAATAAAGTAGAGGAAATCATCGCCTTCGAGTTCGTAGCGTTTCAAAAACTCTTTGGAGCTCTGCACTCGATTCAACTTTGCTGTTCTGGCAGCTGTTTTGGGACCCATCTCGCAGACAATTTTCGATATCTGAGAGTTTCTGTGATTGTTTCGTGTATTAGGAATCTGGAGATTTGCGGAAACATCGCAGAAAGTTCTTATAACGTTAATCGTCGGTCACAATTGAAGGTCTTCCGCTGTTTTGATCATGCACGGAAGTACGGCCATTTTTAAACTCGCGACACCACTTGTACACTCTCGTACGATTAAAGCTGTGTCACCGTAAACAGTTTTCACTATTATTATAAATTTCAACCGGATCTTTTCCCTTCACAATTCCGTATTAGACAATGACGGCGCGAATTTCGCATCAGGCTAAGTCTCGTTGCTGCGCTGCTCGCAGGCGGCGGCAGAGAGACGGCTATGTATGTATATACTTATGTATATAAGCTATGCTTAAGTGGAAGCGCGAGGGATATGCACACGTAGTCTGTTTGTGTTACAATTATGCCGACGCTAGCACTTTCTTTGTGCGGGCTAAGCGATAGCGATCGGTTCATATTTCGACCATTTAGGGTTTATGACCGGGACTTTGAATTATGTAAACACTGCAACAAAGTGTTACAGTGCGTACCCTTTAAGTACTCTCGGTACAGTGGGTATTCAATATGAGTGCATACTACATTTCCCTCATTTTGGAAAATAACGTAATAATATGAAGTTATTTTAATAATAATAATAACCAATTAATAGATTTTTTGTTTTTACTCTACTTTTTTTATTTTATTTACTTTTTTTATATTTATATATTTATATTTATATATTTTTTTTTGTGTATTATTTATTATTTATTAGAAACAAAGAAAATGAAATTACTAAAAAATATGTGTATCTTTGCATGGCCATACTAAGTACAATTTATGAAATACAGATTTTTAATCTATCTTTATGAACTATTTGCTTCTTATTCTTATTATTTGTTATTACGATGTTATCTCTATCTCCTATTTCCGTTACTTTATACGGACCTGCGTATTTAGGATCTAACTTATGACCTGTCTCGTTTTTTAGTAAAACTTTATCTCTTACTGATTTCTTACTTTCTGATCATATAGTATTTTATTTCTACTCTTATTTTCTTCTAACATAACTCTAGCTCTTTTATATGCTACCTCTAATGTATATTTACTCTCCTTAGCATAGTCATCTATATTATATATGGTTTATATGTTATCTATACTATTAAATTCCTTTGGTAAATTATTTGTTTTACCAAATACTAACTCATATGGACAATAGTTATGTGCCATTGAGGGGGTCATGTTGAAACAAAATCCGAAATATTGAAGCCATACATCCCAATCAGTTTTATCTACCGATATGTAGGATCGTATATATTAATTAAAAGTTCTATGACTTCTTTCGATTGTCCCAACTGTCTGGTGGTGGTGTGCGGTAGATGTTATATTTTTAATGTTTAAATATTTGCACGTCATTTATAATTGAATTTTTGTATTCTGTTCCCATGTCCGTAATGAACGTTTTCATTGGACCGTACTACAGAATAAATTATTCAAAAATTGCATTAGCGACAGTATTTGCATTCTTTTTTGCAACTGGTATGGCAACTAGATATTTTGTTAAGTCACACATTAGCGTGACTACATATTCATTGCCATTTTCTGATTTTGGTAGTGGACCTACAGTGTCCACTATCACTCTGTCGAAAACATTTATAGGTGTGTCAGTTATCGTTAATGGGGTCTTTGTATGGGTTGCAATTTTTAATTTCGGACATTTCCAGTAATAGTGTCTTTTTACTTTGGCCAAAGTTTTTGATATGCCAGTATGACTTCCTTGAATTGGATCATTATGAAATGTAGACAATATTGCTTCTTTTTCTTTTAAATTTGTTACTTGGGTCACCGGGTTGAGTAGCGCTACTCTCAATGATTTTAATGTTTTATTGCCCATTTTCTTAAAATGATCTATTGAAACGCGTTCAAAGATATTTTCCCATGGTGCCACTTTAAGTT
This sequence comes from Drosophila serrata, assembly GCF_035046125.1. Classification (NCBI taxonomy): domain Eukaryota; kingdom Metazoa; phylum Arthropoda; class Insecta; order Diptera; family Drosophilidae; genus Drosophila; species Drosophila serrata. The sequence goes on along the minus strand of NW_028257219.1, from coordinate 59,629 downwards.
GGCTGATTTTATGTATACCGGCTTGCGTCTCAAGCCTTTGGAAAAACTGACCTAAGTCAAGGACTCCATTGGTATATAAATCGCTAACATTAAATCTTGCAGTAATTTTTTTTCCATGTTTAAATAGACATAGCATATTTTTTACGTGCAAGGTCACTACTTTACGTACTTCGTCATTGATTATGACTCCGTATACGTTGGGCTTAGAAGCTTTTTCAATAGTTTGCTTAGGCAATTCTATTTCTTTATTTTCCACGCGGAACTTTTGTCTACTTTGATATCTAGTAGCGACTTTCATTATATTTCCAGTAATATTTTGTAGCTCTTTCTTTAATAACGCATTAGCTACATAGTTGTCTTTACCCTTAAAATATTCGACTGAAAAGTCGATTTTTCTAATTCGAGCCTCATACGTGTCAGTTAAGAACTTGGATTAATCATTGAAAATATATATATAAGAGGTCTGCGATCCGTTTTAATTATGAAATGTTTTCCATAAATATACGGTCGAAAATTTAATATTTCCCAATGAATTGCAGCTAATTCCTGCTCAGAAGTACACTTGTTACTTACTCCTTTTGTAAACGCTCTTGATGCGTATGCAATGGGAAGTTGGAGACCATTATGGTTTTGAGTTAAAACCGCTCCACATGCTTGCTTACTTGCATCTGATATTATACAGAATTATGTTGTAACATCTGGATATTGTAGCAAAGTAGGTTCCATAAGTTTTGTTTTTAAATATTGAAATGTTTTTGGACAATCATCCGTCAATTTAAAAGGAACATTCTTTTTACATAATCTTTTTATGTGCCGTGAATAGTCGGCAAAGTTTTTATAAAACGTCTATAATAGTTACAGAATGCTACGAAACGTCTAGCACTGTCCGCGTCGTGCGGAACTGGGTAGTTCATAATGACATCGTATTTTTTGTCATCTGGAAGTATTCCTTTATCAGTGCATTTATGACCTAGATAAGTCACTTCATTCATAAAAAATGAAAATTTTTCTAGATGTAGCATCTGTTACGTTACTTAAGTATATGTTTTTCGGAATAACCCATTACTATTAAGTCATCCATATAAAGGAATGCTTGAGAAGGTTCTAGACCAGAGAATGCAGTAGTCATCATTCTCTGAAATGAATTAGGAGCTATTTTTAATCCAAAAGGTAATCGCGTGAAGCGATATGAGCCGTTGCTCGTTGAAAAAGACGTTAAATCTCTTGAAATTTTTCTAATTTAATTTGATGGAATCTTGACATTAACTCAAGACATAAAAAGTATTTTGCTCGACCTAGTTGTTCTAAAATATCATACATTTTAGGTAATGGGAATTTATCAGATAGTAATTTTTTATTAATCTGGCTGTAGTCAATCATTATTCGCCATTTCTTTACATCTGACCCGGGGGATGGTTTCTTAGGAACAAGTAACAATGTGCTATTATATTCGGATACAGATGGTTCAACAATCCCGTTGGGGATTAACTTTCCTACTTGCTTTTGTATTTCGTTCACCTGACTATGTGGGCTTCGATTGTTCTTTATATAAACTGGTTCATCATCTTTTAATCTCAGCTTATGTTTATTGAAGTTGTTTGTGGTTGTTGATTCGGTTTCCAATACGAATTTATCGCTATACTGGGTGCATAAGCTAGAAAGCTGTGACTTGAACTGTGGAGGGAAGTTTTTTGAAAGTTGTGATAATACAGATTTTTCTCTATTGTCTTGATTTGTTTTGACTACATCGTAGTTCGAAAGTGATTCATATGTTAGATTATCTGTACTGACTACTTGGTCGGTATTTGTTGTACTAAGTAGCCTTATGAAAGCGTTATTGAATGTTGCTATGGTATTTGCAATGTTAATTTCATTCTGAATTTCTTGATTTGGAATTAATACACTGTCCTCTTTTGAATTAAGTTCAATTTTTCGAATAACTTGGGATCTTGCTGGCAGAAGTATTGAGTTGGTGCCAGAACTGTGATCTATCGGTACATTAATTGGAAATTTTAAACTATTGGGTCTAATTATAAGCCAATCTTTAGATGGCTTGAAGCTTATTGACAGTTGAATTTTTATACCCTTGCAGGGTATTATAATTTCAGTCAGAAGTTTGCCATGTCCGTCTGTCCGTCTGTCCGTCTTTCCTTCTGTCCGTCTGTCCGTTTCTACGCAAACTAGTCTCTCAGTTTTGAAGCTATCTGAATGAAACTTTGTAGTTAGCCTTCTATATACTCTCACTCGTATATATGTCGGAACGGGCCGGATCGGGCGACTATATCCTATAGCTGCCATAGAAATGATCGGAAAATTTTTACAAAAAAAATTTTAACATTTTCAGTTTTCAACAGATTTGAGGTATAGCCATTTTATATTAGTCTTAAATTTGGTGGTAAATTTCATGAAAATCGGACAACTATATTATATAGGTGCCATACAAACGATTGTTTGATGTAGAAGAAAAATGCAAATCAGTGAATGTAAAGCTGCATATATAATATGTATAGGTGAATGAAATGAAACCAGGTATTACTTCAATGTTTTTAACACAAATATATATAATTTTTATTGTATTGACTCCTAGTCATAGAAGTTCTATCTGCAAGGGTATATAAACTTCCACGTGCCGAAGTTAGCTTTCTTTCTTGTTATACCCTTGCAGGGTATTATAATTTCAGTCAGAAGTTTGCAACGCAGTGAAGGAGGCACCTCCGACTATATAAAATATATATATACTTGATCAGGATCAACAGCCGAGTCGATCTAGCCATGTCCGTCTGTCCGTCTGTCCGTCTGTCCGTCTGTCCGTCTGTCCGTCTGTCCTTCTGTCCTTCTGTCCTTCTGTCCGTCTGTCCGTCTGTCCGTTTCTACGCAAACTAGTCTCTCAGTTTTGAAGCTATCTGAATGAAACTTTGTAGTTAGTCTTCTGTATACTCTCACTCGTATATATGTCGGAACGGGCCGGATCGGACGACTATATCCTATAGCTGCCATAGGAATGATCGGAAAATTTTTACAAAAAATTTTTAACTTTTTCAGTGTTTAATAGAATTGGCTCAAATAGATATAGCCATTTTACTATACTCTACAATTTTGTATCAAATTTTATGAAAATCGGAATACTATATCATATAGCTCCCATAGGAACGATCGAGAAATTAATACAATTAAATTTATAACTTTTTCAGTTTTCGGCTGATTTTCATCAAATTTGAGGTATATCCATTTTATATAAGTCTTAAATTTTTTATCAAATTTCATGAAAATTGGACGACTGTATCATATAGGTGTCATAGAAACGATCGTTTGATGTGGAGGAAAAATGCAAATCAGTGAATGTAAAATTGCAAATATAATATGTTTAGGTGAATGAAATGAAAGAAGGTATTACTTCATTGTTTTTTAACACAAATATATATAATTTATATTGTTTGGATTCCTATTCATAGAAGTTCTATCTGCAAGGGTATATAAACTTCGGCGTGCCGAAGTTAGCTTTCTTTCTTGTTTTTTAATAAAATCGATGCCTAATATTTAATCGCATGGAGTAGGGAATTGTAAACTTACGATATGAAAATCGTGGGGAATTATATATTTAGTCGTCTGAATTTCAGTAGAAACTAGACCTTTGGATTTTGTTATTTCTTGACTTATTCCCTTATGTCTATGATGTAATTATCTTGGATGTTTTGGAAGATATCAGAAGTTTTTTTTTTTAATTGGATATGTCTGCACCTGTGTCTGTTAAAAAGACGAATTCTTTTCCAGTAGCTACATTGATAAATGAAACGAATATATTTTGACTGAGTGTGTAATAGTGTGAAATCTTGCTTCTCCTATTGCTGAACATTTAAAGGGTTTTGGGAGTTTTCCCCGATTTATTTTGGGCAACTCTGACATTGTTTTGGTTATTGTCTATACTATTATATAAAGAGGAAAGGTTTGATTTTTTGTTTGTTTGTTTGTATGATTTGAATAGGCTCCGAAAGTACTTGGCAGATTTGAAAAATTCTTTCACTGTTGGAAAGCTACATCATTCCTGAGTGACATAGGCTATATTTAATTTAAAAAATATAGGCATCCTTAATAAAATTAAGATAACGTAATCCAAGGTGTTAAAAAAATATCAAAAAATCGTAGCATATATAGCTTACAGTTATGATAATTTAGTAAAAAGGCGTTTCTTTTTTTGTCATTTTGAAATGCCAAAAAGAACAAGATCTCAACTTTCTAGAAATAGTACCCAGGCCAGGGCATCAAAAAAAAGTCGAAATGAAGAATCTTCATCAGAAACTGAAAATCGTCTTTCAATTCATAGACAATATGTGGCACAAACGCGTGCTAGAGTGTCGAGTACCGAGCGTTCGCAACGGCTCGCTGAACAAAATATGAGAACCGCTCAAATACGAGCGAGAGAATCAAGTTTGCAGCGTTCTCAACGGCTCGCTGAACAAAATGTGAGGACTTCTCGAGTCCGCGAGCGAGAGTCCAGTCTTGAGCGTTTACAGCGTCTAGCTCAACAAAATTTGAGAACCAATCAAGGACGCGCGCGAGAGTCAAGTCTTGAGCGTTCGCAGCGCATTTATGAACAAAATCTAAGAACCTCTCATGTGCATGCGCGAGAGTCAAGTAATCAGCGTTTGCAGCGTGTTGAAGAGCAAAATATCAGAAATATTCAATCTCGCAATAGGGAATCAAGCTCTGAGCGTTTCCAACGCCTTCAAGATCAGAGAGAACGACAACAGACGTCAAGAGCGAGAAGTCGCAATCAAGATATAGCCCACAGTAAAAGATCGGCTTTTAGATACGATCCACAGATTGATTATGCTCAACAGTCTTCAATACAAATCGGCGATATGAATAAGATCTGCCCTAAGTGTTCAGCAAAAAAATGGGTCGATGAAACAAATGGAATGTGCTGTGCTTCTGGAAAAGTTAGTCTCCCCAGTATTCAGGAACCACCACAGCCAATAAGAAATCTTTTGACAAATAATCATTCGCTATCTAGACATTTCATAACCAACATCCGTAAGTACAATAGCCTATTTCAAATGACTTCATTTGGCGCAAAAGAAATAAGGGATGGTAATTTTATGCCAACTTTTAAAATAGAGGGACAGGTATATCATCTTATTGGTAGCCTTTTACCACCACCAGGCCAAAATCCACAATACTTGCAGGTATATTTCATTTCAGACGCAGATCAGCTATCATTGAGGTCAAACATAGCTCCAACGCTGAAAATAAATTTAATTAACGAACTACAGAACGCACTGAATAGCCACAATGTATATATACGAAGCTTTAAAAAAAATATAGAACGCAATTCTTCGGATAATTTAAAATTAATTATTGATTCCGACCGCCCACCACAGACAGCACACCCGGGTAGATACAATGCTCCAGCTGTAAACGAGGTAGCCGTTCTTTTGGTTGACGAAGAAAAAGGCCCCAGAGATATAGTGCTCCACGGAAGAGACGGACAACTTAAAAGGGTCTCTGAGTTACACCGATCGTATGATCCACTACAGTATCCCTTAATGTTCGTGAAAGGAGAAGACGGTTATTATTTAACAATTCCGCAGGAAGGTACAGCGCGTAACAAAACTGTGACGTGCATGCAATTTTATGCATTTAGGTTGATGGTTAGAGCTAACTGTTTTAATGCATTACATTATTACAGGGACTTATTTAGTCAATATATTGTCGATATGATGGCAAAAATGATATCGGAACGATTGAATTACATATGTCGTAACCAACAGAGACTAAGGGCTGAAGAATACATTCATCTCAGAGATGCTTTAAATCAAGACGGAAATGTTGACCCATCAAATATAGGTCAACGCGTAATATTGCCATCATCATTTACAGGTTCTCCGCGTTACCTGCATGAAAAAACCCAAGACGCGATGACTTATGTCAGAAATTACGGGAGACCAGACTTATTTGTCACATTTACGTGCAACCCAGAATGGCCTGAAATTAAAGCAGAACTACTACCTGATCAGCGATCTTTCGATCGTCATGACATCATTTCAAGGGTGTTTCATTTGAAAATGAAGAAATTATTAAATTTATTCGTTAAAAATCAAATATTCGGCAAAGTGAAATGTAACATGGCAAGTGTAGAATGGCAGAAGCGAGGTTTACCACACTGTCATTTGCTGTTTTGGCTAGAAACAAAAATCCAACCATACGAAATTGATAGCATCATAGTTGCGGAACTGCCCAACCAACAAAACGATCCGATATTGTACGATATCGTAACAAAAAATATGGTGCACGGACCATGCGGAGAACATAACTTATCAGCACCATGTATGAAAAACGGTATTTGCACAAAAAAATACCCACGACGTTTAGTTAACGAAACTCAGACTGGAGAGGACGGATATCCAGTTTATCGTCGTCGTGATGCAGCAAATGGAGGACTGAGCGCTTCGCTAAAAATCAGAGGCAGAAATTTAACTATAGATAATAGTTGGATTGTCCCATATTCTCCACTTTTGTGCAGGACGTTTAATGCTCACATAAATGTAGAGTACTGCCACTCAGTTCAAGCCATCAAATACATTTGTAAATACATAAATAAAGGATCGGACTAAGCTACATTTGGCGTCAGAAACCAAAATAATGAAGTGGAAAACTACGTAAATGGCCGTTACATAAGTACTTCCGAAGCTGCTTGGCGAATATTCGAATTCCCGATACATGAGCGGCATCCTACAGTTTTGCAGTTAGCTGTCCACTTAGAAAATGGCCAAAGGGTGTATTTTACCACAGAAACGGCTGTACAAGTGGCCCAAAATCCAAGTAAAACAACATTGATGGCTTTTTTTGAGCTCTGTAATGAAGATGAATTCGCAAAAACACTTCTTTACCATGAAGTCCCGCAATACTACAAATGGGCCAATAATAAGTTCACCAGAAGGAAGCGTGGTGAGAATGTAGTTGGCTATCCAGGCATAAAAAAAGATTCCGCTTTAGGTAGAGTCTACGGTGTCCATCCTTCTCAATCCGAGTGTTTCTATATTAGAATGTTGCTGCACCACGTACGCGGTCCAACTTCATTTCAGTACTTGAAAACAGTTGACGGAGTTGTGAAAGAAACGTATCAAGCTGCTTGCCGTGCTAGAGGTTTGCTAGAAAACGATAACCATTGGGAAAATACTCTCAGAGAAGCTTCGCTTTCTCAGTGTCCATTACAATTGAGAGAATTGTTTGTGGTAATACTTTTATACTGTAAGCCATCGGAACCATTAAAATTATGGAACATTTTCAAAGACGATTTATGTGAAGATATTAGACAAAGAATCAGACAGCAAAATCAAGACATCACCTTACCATACAATGAGGACATTTATAACGAAGGTTTGATACAAATAGAAAATAAACTGTTGCAATTAAATGACAAAAGCCTAAGTGATTTCGGATTACCATCATCAGTTCGTACAGAAAGCAATGCAGCAGAGACTATGACTCATCGCATATTGTGGTTAAGAGGGCTCTTCTGAATACATCAAGGTTATGGCAAAAGCATCTCCCTGGCATATTGTGGTTAAGAGGGCTCTTCTGAATACATCAAGGTTATGGCAAAAGCATCTCCCTGGCATAAGGTGAAGAAGGCAGTCAGAGACACTGACTGTAACGAATATTGAAGATGCAGTCCATTATCCACAGGAATTTTTAAATTCGTTGAACCCTTCTGGACTGCCACCCCATGAATTGACGTTAAAAATCGGAATCCCAATCATGCTTTTAAGAAATTTAAACCCTCCGAGCATGTGTAATGGGACGAGACTGCTTATTAAGGAGTTAAAGGACAATTTAATAGTAGCAAATATTATCACTGGGCCAGCAAGTGGTCAACTAGCTCATATACCGAGGATACCGATGATCCCAACTGATCTGCCAATCCCATTTAAACGGCTTCAATTTCCGGTAAAAACATCTTTCGCATTAACAAATAACAAGTCCCAAGGCCAAACCTTCGAATTAGTAGGGATCGATCTGCGAAATAAATGTTTTACTCATGGTCAACTGTATGTTGGTCTATCGCGAGTCGGAGCCCCTGAAAATCAATTTATTTTGCTGCCACAAAATAAAACAACATCAAATATTGTTTACAGAGAAGCACTAACAAAATAAATGTATTTTCTTTTAGGGTTATGACCTCAATAATTGAAAAAAAAGGATGAATATGTGTCATATTATTATTATTATTATGAATGTGTTAAAATTGACTAATCTAAATGTAATGTTCAATGCCCGTGCGAAGCCGGGACGGGCCGGCTAGTTATCTATATAGTTTCTCTATAGTTTCCTCTATATTGGCCTCATCCTCAATTGTAATTCTGGTAGTCGTTGTATTTATTACGATAACCAAGAAAGTTGCCTCTATAATTTCCACGTCCGCGATTTGAGCCGCGCTGTGGATAGTTCCTGTAGTATAGGACAGTGTTTGACTGTCCAGTTGCTTCAGTGCAACTATTGAGCCATCTGTTATGTATGCACCTTCTAAAGCTTTCCTCATCTACTCAACCTCTTGTGTGTACTGGTTAGCAGTTTTATTGCGTTGCTGTAGGTTCATCAGTTTCGCTGATAATACTTCCACAGTTTCGCCTTTGACATTGCCTCTTAGTCTAGAAATCACTTTAGTAATCGTTGTTTCATTACCAATTAGATTTCTGGCGACACCTTTTAGCTTTGTTTTATTTATGGATACTGCAAATTCTTTGTAAAGCATCAATGAAACTTGTTAAATTAGCTTGGATGCTGTATTAATAAAATCAATATTAGATTGTGCCATTGTAATAGAGTTGCTTATTTTATTCTCTATTATGCTTGAAGAATCGGAATCTGTAGAATTATCCAGATCTGACATGTATACAGCTGGAATAGTAATTATTTAAATCTTGCTCTTCATTTTTAGGGTTTACCTCGATAATCGCTTCTGATTCTATTTCGTCAAAGTCGTTTGGGTCTGTTGGTTCTGGTCGATACTGATATTTCTAAACTGAATTTTTCTTTAACTGATATTAAATAAACTCGTAGTGAGATCAAAAATTTCGATAGTTGGGACCAATGATCTTGATTTAATTTTTCCCTTTTGCCATGTATTAGGATTCGCGCTTCATTAAATATTTCTACTAATATTTCTACATGTTTTTTAATGGTCTTTTTTTGTATTGGTCTATTTTGATTGAGTGACTTTATGATTTGTCAAAGTCAATTTATATATTATTTATTTTCTTATATAGTTAGTTCTATTCCATTATATTATGGACATGAATTAATTGGAGATATTAAGAGACTTTACATAAGTTTCTCTTATTGTTTTTAGTTTAGCCATACTTTAGTTAAAAAAATTATATTTGTATATATTTATTTTTATTTGTATTATTATTTATTATTATTATTATTTTTTTTTATTCATTACATTTTCTTAAATTTTAAGTGTAGAAAATGTGTGTTTAATCAATGTTGTTTGTGCTCTTTATTTTTGTTGTTTTGTGCTGTTTAAATTTTATCCAGGTCATTTGCCCTGCTCATGTATTTCTTTTTTAAACATTTGTTATGCAGCTTATATATTTTATAAAAAAAATTTGCGCACATTATAACAACAATGACTATTAAAAGTATATGTACCCAATATAAATCAATTTTGTTCGACTCTAACTTATTATTATTATTATTATTAACAGTTAAACGAAAATTACAAATTCGCGCTTAACTTATAAATAGAAGCTATAGCAACTAAGGCCTTAAGCTAATTCGATTTAGTATTTTTGTATATGTACACGGTATAGTTTTAGTTATTGGGATGGAAGCTTATGTACAGGGGTTTGTTTTTTTTTTTTTATAATATTACTTAGATATTGCTTATGTACAGGCGTTTGGTTTAAGATATTACTACTTAGGTGTTACATTATAAATTAAATTAAATGGTAAAGCTTTGTGTCTTTGAGAAAGTCTATTGTTTTGTTTAAGTTTTTGTAGGATGTGATTTCCTCTAAAGTTGATTCGAGGTGTTTGTTTCTTTGGCTGCTGTAGAGAGGGCAATCTATTAGGATGTGGGGAATTGTAAGGGTTGTGTTACAATTGGGACAGAGTGGAGGGGGGGATTTATTGAGGATATGGTTGTGGGTTAACTTGGTGTGTCCGAGTCTGATTCTGCTAAATTTCTGAAAGTCTGTTCGTAAGGTATTATTGATTATTTCAGGAGAAGGTCTTATGTGGCTAATTAATTTGTAGTATGGTGATGTTTTTCTCAATGTCCTTTTGTTTAGTATTTGTGAGTTTTGTTTGATGTATTCATTTATATCTGATGGGTTGTAGTTGCGTTCGGTGATTAGAGGGAAATTGAGTGCGTTTTTAGCTGCTTTGTCTGCATTTTCATTTCCTTTTATCCCGCTGTGTCCGGGGATCCAAAGCAATGTCAGTTTGTCCGTTTTGTATTTTCCTACTATGTTTCGAATTGAGTTTGTGTAATAGTTTTGGTTGTTGGTGTTATTAATTGCTTTTAGTGAGGATAGGGAGTCGGTGCATATAACGTATTTTCCTCTATGTCGGCTAGCATATAAGCATGCGGCGAGGATTGCCGCAATTTCCGCAGTAAAAATGGAAGAAAATTCGGGGAGAAGTTTGGAAAGGATTATTTCGGTATCAGTTGTGACACTGTATGATACGCCTATTGGTGACTTGGAGCCATCGGTGTACAGAAATGTATGGTTTTCCATTGAGTTAAGAATTTCCTTAAATTTTTGTTGATAGGCAACTGGGGGTGTGTTGGTTTTGCTGATTGAACTTAAGGAGGTGTTGGTCATTGGCTGCTTATTTAGCCAGTTGGGTGTTTTTTCTTTTTTGCTCGTTATTGGGGAGAGTGAAATATTTAGTTTGTTACATAGATGAATAGTGTTGTAAAGGGTGAAGGGTATCTTTGGCACTTTTTTAGCATTAATAATATGTTTATATATTTGTTCGATGGGTGAGTGTTTTGAGTTTAAGATAATTTTAAAGTTTTTTTGGGTAGCATGAATCTCTCTAAACTCAAGGGGAGTTATATTTGCTTCTATTAAGAGATTATTTATTGGTGTTGTACGGTGAGCAGAGAACGCAAGTCGGATGGCTGAGTGGTAGAAAGTTTTTATTTTGTTTAGGACTCGAACTTATTTATGACATTGGCAGTGGAATCCACTGTTTTTGTATCCAACGTCATTTTCGTGGGTGGTATATATACTTTTATGCTATATACTTATGATTATGATTATTATAATTTTCTATGGAGAATTTTCTTATTGCATTACTTCTCATCTATTTTAACAGGTTTCCTACCTATTGTTTTTTATAGCTTTACGGGCTACACGACTAATTGGGCAGAAAAGGTTCCCCTCAATTTTACAAATTTTAGTATATTATATAAAAAAAATATGCATCGCAGTGCAATCAAAAAAATTATGCAACGCAGTGCATTGGTAAATAAAAAAAAATTATGCGCTTTCTTTCCTTCTCCTTGGTCTGAACCGCTTCTGACCACGTCAGCTGGTCGTCGCCGTTTTGCCTACGCTGACGCTCCCTCGATGGCGCAGGTGGCGGTCGTGCCTTCCACGCTTTATATCTGCTGCTGCTGGGCCTATGGGCTCAGGCGGTACCGCTGCTGGCTGCGCACAGGCAACTTCTCCCACGGAGGTGTAATGGGCGGATTGCCTCTCGCACTAATCGTTTTTCTTTGTGGATGTATATTTGCAATGCACGCTGTTCAGCGGCCCTGGGCAGTCCGCAGGGCAGTCGGCATGACAATTCTTTTCGGTACTTCTTTAGGAGATGGAGGATTACTTTTTCCTTTGTTTATGGATCTTATTACTAAGTGAGATGTGATCGGTGCTTTGGGCTTATTTATTTTTGATTTTAAAAAATTAAGCTCACTTTGTAGTTTTAGAGCTGTGACCCATGACGGGGGTGGTTCATTTGTAAATAATAGCCACTTTAAGTGCGCTATTCTTTTTTATATTTTATGTTTGACACCAGCCCGTCCCATCACACTCTACTCACTCAGATTTATTTTTTTTCTTTGATTTCTTCCTCCATGATGGGTGTCTGCTGGTATAGTTTGGCCGCAGTGAACAGTCGTTTCTCCAGAAGATAATATTTTAACCATGTCACGGTCGCCATAAAGTATATAAAATCATAGTTTGGTTTCATAGATTCTTTATTTGTTTTGGAGCAGCAATGGTGCCGCTCCAATGATCGAAGAGTCTCCCATTTTTACATTATTCTTTAATTCTAATTAAGGCTAAGTCTCGTTGCTGCGCTGCTCGTCGGCGGCGGCGGAGAGACGGCTATGTTTTTTATATTCGACTTTATTCATGTTATTTTAGATTAGAAACAACGCCTAAAGTAACATACATAAATGCTTATAACTAGGAACGGGGTAAGGACCCATATTGTGCGGTACGGCCGCAAAGCAATGCTTCGCCTCTTAGCCCGTCCGCTCCCTTCTACCCCTCTCCGGCACTCTAGAGCCTTCAGCACCTTGGCAGAGAATACAGCTGTCGCTTCCCACATCCTGGGAGTCTCCATCACCAGTGGTACCAGCGTGTCCACCCTGATATCTGCCTCTCAGCCTTCTCAAGGACCAGCTCCCTTAGGGGGACCATGCCGGCTATCACCAGAACGGCGGCGTCCGAGACCGTCCTGAATGTGCTTGCCACCCTAACAGCGCACAGTCTGTAAGTGGCCTCTATGCCCCGCATGTACGACTTCGTCTCGGCTGCTTCAGCCCACACCGGCGCCGCATACAGGATCTGGGAAGTTACGACGCTCATCAGCAGCTTCCTGGTGATCTGCTTGGGCCCTCTAGTGCTGAGCAGTATGCGGGCGAGACTTCCTGCCGTCCCACTGGCCTTCTTCTGGGCATATTCCAGGTGCTCCCTGAATGACAGCCGTGTGTCGATTAGGACGCCGAGTTATTTAATCGCCCTCTGCGATCTGATCACGGCTCCTCCGACCCGGATCTCAGCCGTTTCCACCGCTTTCCTGCTCTAGATCAGAACTGCCTCTGTCTTGTCCGCCGCTAGTTCCAGGCCAGCGCTCGTAAGCCATGCCTCGATCGATCCGATCGTTTTGTTCGCCAAGTCCTCCACTGCGGTGCCCTTCTTTGCGGTTACGACCACTTCCACGTCGTCAGCGAACGCGACAACAGTAGTGCCACTGGGCATTGGGAGTCCCAGAACCACGTCGTACATGGTGTTTCAGAGCAGGGGTCTCAAAACGGAGCCCTGGGGAACTCCGGCTGAGACTTCGTATGCTCTGAGAGAACTCTCTTACAAAAGTAGCTCCTTACTACCTTAAGTAAGTACCCTGGGATATTGAGGGCAACGAGGGACTCCAATGTTCGGTTCCAGTCCGCGGTGTTGAAGGCGTTCCTTATGTCCAGCGTTACGACAAGACAGTAGTTCTTGGAGCCGCCTTTCCACCTCTTGCCCGCGATGGCCGAGCGGGCTATGTCCTTAACCATCTCAATGGCATCGAGCGTGGACCTCCCTCTCCGGAAACCGAACTGGCTCGGGGGACTCCTCGATGGCAGCAGCCAGTCTGGCTGCCACGATCTTTTCATACACCTTGCCAGTGGTGTCGGTCAGGCAGATCGGCCTATAGGAGGATGGCTCCCCCGCTGGATTGGCCAGCTTGTGGAGCAGCAGTAGCTTCTGCCTTTTCCACCTCTCAAGAAAGATTCCCTCCTCCAGGCACTTGGAGTACATGGTGGCGAACTCCCTCGGATGAAGCGCGATGGATATTTTTAGAGCCCTGTTGGGTATAGCATCCGGCCCCGGCGCCTTCTTGTGGCGCACGCTCCTTCCCAACCGCATAACCTCCTCTTCCGAGACTTCGTAGGCGACATTGGGGTGACGGTCCACCCCAGGGGTCGTCCTTCGCCTCGTCGCAGAGCTGCAGGAAGCGGTCCCTCTTTGCGCCTCTTATGGCCACCTGGAGGGCCTTCCTCGCAATTTTAAAGGCCTCGCAACACTCAAGAGCTCGCGGAGAGCCGCGCGCATGAGTCAGCTGCCTGCGGGCTTGATGGCAGGTGGATCTCAGATCGGCGATGTCGTCACTCCACCAGAATACTGGTCTGCGACTTCCCCGAAACGACCCTCTCAGCCGCATGCTCTGGTCGCAGGCATGCTCCAGCGCTGCTGCCACATGATGCTGACATGCTGTCTCTTCGGCTCCACCCGGCTCACCTGATACCATGCCTTTCAACGCTTTTGTGAAAGTCCGGATGCACAGATTATTCCCTACAGCTGTGAGTAGCTAGGTACAAGATCAGAACCAGAGGAAAAAGAACGCTTTAGTGTTTTGAGATTCTGAAGAACATCATTTTTCCATTGCGGAAGCAGCGAATAGTTTTTGGTTCGACCTCTGGAAAAGGAAGAAAAGAAGGCGAAGCTTCTTGAGTTGAGGCGAAGCTTCTTGATTTTAAAGACAGGTCAATTAGACTATGAACTAAGTCATGAAGTAGAGTAGGAACAACAAAATTGGGATCCGGTGATGGCATCCTTGTGGAGAGAAGGTTAAAATCACGCATAGGTATTAAATAGTTATTAAAACCAAGAGTTTCGTGAATACTCTTAATTAAAGACAGTAGTTGAAGACATATACATAGTAGCGTCGGACTTGGGTGGGATGTACGAGCATGAGTCATAGACAAAATAAACAAAATAAAATAAACAACCTCCAAAATCTTATCTAAGTGGATTATGAGAACCAGTTCAGAAATAAGATCAGATTTCACAGGAAAAAGATCGCCGCCGCCAGTACGCATTTGACGTTCACACCCTTAGACAATATAGTTCCCAGAAAATAATTCGCAATCGGAGACAGAGGAATAATAACGCAATAACGTAAGCATAAAAGGAGACATTATTAGCGTGCAGCTTGCTAAGTTTCTCTAGTAGACTACGAGGATTCTTTGGAGGCCTACTTGGGGGAGTCCGAGGCGCACCAGCCTGAGGATTACTCTTGTTAAGGAATTCGTTAACAATGTCAAGTTCCAGCTATACGGAAGTATCAAGAACCCTAGCAAAAACCGCTTCTGAAAGTGCAAATTTGAATAAAGATATATCTCGTCTCTGCTTAAAATTTAATTTGGCAAGAAACGATCAATTTGTTGCTTAAGTAAGTTACGACGTCTTTTTCGGAAGCATCAGGATTGAGGCGGCAAACAAAAACAACAACACCAGCGAGAGATGCCGGTCTCCTTTGGGCAACTCCAGAAATTGTTGAATACCGTGGTCTCGGGGTAGAAATTGAACGAGATGAGATAGTGAATCACAGGGTGGGCATCCTTATAATAATTTAAAGCCAGCAACGCTTTATTTGCGGCAGAAGCTTGCGGCTGCAGATCTGCTAGTCCAGAACTAGGGGCCACGTTCCATACTTGACCAGACGCAGCGTTCTCGCCATCTTAGTCAACATTAGGCATGTTGCGTGGACTGAACAGGTATGCAAGAGATTGTAAGAAAGGGTTCCCATATTGATATTTGCTGAGTCACTCAGTTTCATAGTTTTAAAGTGAGACTCCGTTTTTTGCTAAATCCCTGAAACCAGCCGCCAAAGATAAAAACTACATCTGAGTTTGCTCAAAAAGACAACCCGCATTTCGGATTTAATGCAGTTCGAGCACGTCCAGTTCAAACCTGCATGGTCTCGTTAGTGGTCAGCGATACGCGGTCCAATATGCCCAACTTCGGCGCAGCCAGAGTGGAGGGCATTGGTGCATAGCCAACAATAAACTGGGGTTTGCCGCGAAGTAATTTTGCGGCCTTTTGAACAAACAGAGGAACAGCAGGTAGTTAAATTATTGAAAACACGTAACAAGAAAATATAAGAAAGGTAATTAAATTGGGCGGGGAAGGAATCGTTTAGAACAGAAACAGAAATAGAGGAAGAAAAAATATAAGCTTGTTTCTAAGCGTCCGAAAATTTGAGTTTGTGTGATTGTTCGCGGTATGCAGAACGCTTGCACCAACAACAACTCAGAATACTCTGCAGCAGTAAGCGGTAAACACACAGCCCAAGAAAACAGAAGGGAAGAGCGAATACAAAAATAATATAAAACCGGAATTGTTTTCGAAGATTATAAGTTACTGTCTTTATATAAAATGATTTAGGTGTTTTGGGTAAATAATGAGCACCGAAACACTGATCACTTGCCAAAAATTTGAGCTTCGCAATGTATATATTCACAGTGAAAACTTTGAATGAAGGCAGAGCGAAGGGAATCACGTCCGACTCAAAGATTAACTCAAGCCACTTACAATCGTCTCTTTGATAATATACAAGGCATTGAAAGCCTTCCGAAGCTAAAAACGGTGTTGTTTGTATAAGCTAGCTAGCTAGCTAGCTTGTAATCGTTCTAATTTTTCTTCGTTTTACTCTCTATCTTCCTTCTCATGCATCTACGCCCGTTGGTGTGGGATTCGCACGTAAATAGAAAATTATTATTTCATTGCATCGGTTAACATTTTATTAGAATCTGATTATAATGGTCTTTCATATAAGAACAAATGAGGAGGACACCAGCAAAAGTTTGGTGTTTTTATAAATGTGTACATATTTTCTTTAATTTTGGATTTCTTATATGAACGAAATGAATCAGATGTGCATACTCTTTTCTATTTTTTATTTTTCGTTATTAAAAAAATTTATAATAAAATGATTTGACTAGCTCGGATTGTTACGGTTTGTTGTCGTTTGGGTATCTCAGGGTATCTGGGGTTCCTGCAAGAGATTCCGACGTCATTCAAAAGTAAAACACTGCGATTTGATCTTATCGTAAAGGTAGTTACAAGGAGGAAATAAAATCGGGTGATTCGGCTACAGGCGTTCGGCATGGTAGCCATTGCTCGGCTTCGCTCGTCTTGGTTGGCTCTAGTGGCGGATCTGTGGAAAAAGAGAAGAATAGAAGCTCGATAGCTTGCCGTCTTCGGACTCGGAGGTCAGTCGCGGGCGAATTTGATGCTGGACTTACAAATCATCCCAGGAAGAAGTCATCTTTGAGATCAGATGTTGTTTTTCGACTCGAAAGAAATCCGAGATAGTTTTAGTTGCTGTTATAATCGAACGTCGTACCAGAGAGAAGTTGTTATTGGCCTCGGAAATCACCCACGAGAGAAGTTGTTGTTATTCAAAAGTCATCCCAGAGGGATGATATAGTTGGACTCGGAAATCAACTACGCGAGAAGTTTTTTTGTTGGATTCGAAAGTCATCCCAACGAGAAGTTTGCGTTGGATCCGAAAGTCATCCAAGGGATAAGTTATTGTGGACCCAAAAGTGGTTTGGTGAACGGTACCTTTCACCGTGACCCATGGAAGGTAAGGGTGGTAAAGGAAGGAAACTACAGGACTTAAACTACAATGTATCTTATCTAATGGTATTGTCCAACCGTAAGTGACTTCGAAGCTGACTACTAGATGCGATAAGCTAACATAACCAGATCGCTGCCTGCTGCTGTGTGCCGAAATACGGCTGCGGTCCGTTTTATAAAGGGGCTGGCGTGGTTTATTGTGCCCGGCACCTGCGCGGGATTCGCAATCAAAAGTGTGTACGCGCCACTGCTCGGCCTAGTGTGACCGCGCGCAATCTTGGGCTCACTCGCGTATTTGAATTAAAATTCTTTCTTTGCCTAATCTCGTATCTAGTCTTCAATCTGTCCTATCTGCTGCAATTATCTTTCAGTAATTCCTTTTTTTTTAAAGAAATCTTGACAAAAATTATAATACCTCGGAAGAAATGTATTACATTAAAAAATAATGTAACTAGTATAAGGACATAAGACCAAGAACAACAAATACTTTTTTACTTTACTTTTAATTACAGATCGAAGTCTAGAGTGGAATTAATACGAATTTCTGCAGCTGTAATGGGAATCGAATTCTCATACGCAGCGGAAACAGCGTTTGTGTCCCCAACACTACTTAAAATTGGAATTGAACATCAAAATATGACATTGATCTGGGCCCTTTCTCCGTTAGTTGGATTTTTTCTCTGCCCTCTCTTGGGATCATTATCCGATCGCTGCAAGTTAAATATCGGACGTCGACGACCATTTATACTTTTACTTTCAATGGGAGTCATTATCGGTAAAAAACGAATTAAATTAAAAACTTTCTTATTAAAGTTTTTGTGGTCTTTTTTATTTTTAATTTTATTTTTTCAGAAATATCATATTGTCTCTATTAGAGCTGTCGGAAAATACAATAATATAATACAAAAATACAATAAAGAATATTGATTCTTGATCAGCATTAACAGCCGAGTTGATCTTGGTGTGTCTGTCTGACTGACTGTCTGCTATCTGTCTTTTTGTTTATTCGTATTTATGTCCGTCTGTCCTTCTGTCGGTCTGTCAGTTTTATATAGATAGTCTTAATCAAATTGAAATTAGGACATAAGTCGGAAAACAGAAGCAATATTGAAAAGAATAGTAACCTCAATAGTTAATTATTTCGTTTGTTTTCATTTTTTTGCGAGGGAAATCTATGTCAAAAACTATAGATAACAAGACTCAACAAGAAAGGAAGATAACTTCGGCACGCCGAAGTTTATATACACTTGCAGATAGAACTTCGATGACTAGGAATCAATACAATATAAATTATATATATTTATGTTAAAAAACAAAGAAGAAATACCTGCTTTCATTTCATTCAGTATATATATTATATTTACAGTTTTACATTCACAGATACATAAAAAAAATAGTCAGATTTTCATAAAATTTTAAATTGTAGAATAATCTTAAATGGCAATACCATTAATTTGATGAAAATCTGTTGAAAACTGAATGAGTTAACATTTTTAATTGTATTAATTTCTCGATCGTTCCTATGGGAACGATTTTCATAAAATTGTACGCAAAATTGTAGAATATTATAATATCAAAAAAATGATTGAAAACTGAAAATGCTATAATTTGTTCCGACATATACTTTATATGGTCGGAGGTGCCTCCTTCACTGCGTTGCAAACTTCTGACTGAAGTTTTAATACCCTGCAAGGGTATAAAAAAGCAATATTCATACACTCATACAAATTTTAACATAAAATCGCCATTAAAAAGCTACTTTCATCCCGTAGATTTAGAAATTCCCATTAAAATGGATCCAAATGCAAGTTGCCCCAAATGTGAGAAAAATTTCCCCTAAAATCAATTTTTTTGATATGTAGAAATAATTTCTAGTTTCAAGGGGAAAAATAAAACTTTTCTAAAATTGTAAAAAAATTTTCTAAGTTTTCGGTTTATTTGATATTAAAATGACTATATTTTTTTTTAATTCAAGGGCATTTTATTTTCTTTATTTTAGAAAAAATGGAATTACTTTAGGGCAAGTAACCATTAAATTATGGGAATTTTTTCATTCTTTGAGGGCTATTTGACCATAATCTTTAAAATTAAATTTTCGTTTGTAAAATTTTTAAATTTATTGTTATTGTTTATGGGGAAGACAACGAATTTGCCACCCTTAAGCAATAATTACAACGCACGAATAGGTTAATTAAATGCTGTGTATATTTTCGTTCACTTCTCTGGTCGGAGCTGCAACTACCGATCGAATTATTGACTTCAACATATATAATCTTAAAATGTAGCTTAGCATGGATAAGGCGATAGAAGAAGAAGAGAGAGAGGAATAGATAAACAAAGAGAAGTAAAGAGCGCAGCAGGTGCAGCCATACACCCATGCGCGCATGATTAGGCGCTAGCGGTCTGCTCCGAACATACTCCCCCCGTTGGAAGAGGTACTGTTTCAACTTCATCGTCATCGTGGGGCAGAACGGCTAGCTTGGCGATTTTGTGGATCCTTGACGACGGCAGCTGAGACAGACTGAGGAGTTGACGCACTCGGCAGCCCTCCAGACACGATCCAACCTAGTTTGGTGTTCTGAAGGGTTGGCAACGCGCTACCCAAATAGAAGAAGAGTCCAGCACCAATTATAAGATCAATCCGCTCTGACCGATTAAAATGAGGATCAGCAAGCGAAATATTTTGCGGAATTTTCCACGATGTGGCATTTATGTTAAAATGAGGCTGATAATCAGCGATACTGTCAGTCACAACCGCGGAGAATGAGGCACGATAGCTTGCATCCTGGGATTGCGCTACAATGTCGACTGCCGTATCGGAATTCAGAGAGGATGCCCCAATTCCAGCGACTAGGGTATGCGACTTTCTACAATTCAAATTAAGTTGATGCGCTGTACGAGACGTTATGAAGTTTAGTTGAAACGCCGAGTCTAAGATTGCTCGGCAAGGCATAAATTCTCCAGCCTTGTTTCTCAAATATATGATCGCGGTTGGAAGCAACACGTAATCAACAGGCAAAATATCTGTGGGGCTTGGTGGAGGGTTCGATGAACGGTGATTAGGTTGGGATGATGAATGCGATGATGAAAGCTGAGAGTTGGGAAATGGATCGGATGATAGAGATGAGGTGGTGGATGGTACAGATGGGTCCTGATTAAAATGCAACAATGAGTGGTGCTTCATACGACAGTATCTGCGTTGACTTGCATTGCTGCAAACTATGCCCCTTGCGCAAACAGTTGAGGCACAGGTGCAACTTCTTTGCTTCTCTAAATCGCAGATTCGGGCTCAAATTTAGAAATCGAGATCATTTTGGCAAATAATGATCCCTCGCATCACAAAACGTACATAGGGGAAGATTTGAGCTACCAACTGAAGCAATGAAGGGCTTTTCCATGCAGGGCTATTCCCACCTGCCGGCTTGGTGTTTGCGTTACCAAGGCTTGATCCGAATTTTCCATAATCCTACACCTCCTTTGCAAGAACGACTCCATAGAATCCCACATAGCTAGGTTGTTGATGGACAAATCCTCTTCCCATTTTTCCCGCGTCCTCTGATCGAGCTTCCGTGCGACGATGTGAATCAGCAATCCGTCCAAGATTTGTTGCGTAGTGGCCAGGGTACGGATTGCTCGCAGGTGCGAATTCATGCTATCGCTTAACTCCCGAAGACCCTTGGCTGATCCCTTCTCGACACCTTTTAACCCAAATATTGCCTGTACGTGTGCCTGAAAATGTAGAACTTTATTATCAAATCTATTTTTGAGTAAGTCCAAAGCCTTTGTATAATTGGCATTCGAGGGCTCAAGCGAACGTATGGTCCCTAGAGCCACGCCGCCTAAACTTGACCTTAAATATTGCAATTTTTCAATATCACTTAGCTCTTCGTCGTTTCCGATGACCGTGCTGAATGTTGCAATAAAATCCGGCCAATCAGAGTAGGATCCATGGAACCGAGCTATCTCCAAAATTGGCAACCGAGGCTTCCTAGATCGGAAAGAAAGATCCGGATGATTAAAATTGTCTATGGAAGTTGAATTTGCAGCGGTTGCAGCTGGCAATTGAGATTTGCGAAGCGCCGCTAAACCTCGATTTATCTTCGCCTTCACGTCCATGAACGCCGTGGAGAACTCAATCCGATGGTCGCTTGCTATCTCCGAAAAGTTCAATTTTTCCAGCGAAGTCTGTGCGGAATCAAAGGCCAAATTTAATGAATTAATCCACTCCAGTCGCGCCAGTAAATCAGCTTCATCAAACTGATCTACAGTCTCCGGATTTATGTAATAATTCATCGAGCTCAATTGCCGCAAAAGGGATTGGGCCTTGGCTCGGTAGAAGTCCACGTCACTTGGTTCCACTCATTTTGATTCTGAACCGAATTTTCCGTATTAGACATGTTTATTTTCTCACGCGAAAAGAATTAATAAAGGGAAAATGTCTGACCGCTTCGGTATATAGGAACCCGTTTAGTTTTCACCGCGCAAATTTCAGGTTAATCAGCGTCACCGAAATGCAACGGAACCTCGACAATGTTGTTGTTGCAATTGTCTGCCTCGAAACAGCGGAGTTTTGGCACACGCACATCTATGCTATGTATCTAGGTATATATATGTTCAATAGGCGCTATTTACGACGCTTAAGCGCGAGCCACCTTTTTATACAATGTTTGGCACAACACAGCTTTTGTTAAACAGCGCGATTAAACCGAAAATCAGCGGCCGGCTATATGCACTCAGCTTGTTGTGTACAAGGTATGTGTGTATGTGAGTTTGCTTGTGTGCTTATGACCGAATGCCAGTAAGCGACAGCGAAGCAAAGCGATTTGTTTAAACGATATTAAACAACGAACACCGGGTTGCAGGCTCCGAACCAAAGAATCACGTCGGGGTCACCAAAATGTTTATGGGGAAGACAACGAATTTGCCACCCTTAAGCAATAATTGTAACGCACGAATAGGTTAATTAAATGCTGTGTATATTTTCGTTCACTTCTCTGGTCGGAGCTGCAACTACCGATCGAATTATTGACTTCAACATATATAATCTTAAAATGTAGCTTAGCATAGATAAGGCGACAGAAGAAGAAGAGAGAGAGGAATAGATAAACAAAGAGAAGTAAAGAGCGCAGCAGGTGCAGCCATACACCCATGCGCGCATGATTAGGCGCTAGCGGTCTGCTCCGAACAGTTATTTTTTTCAAAATTTAAGGGTAATTTTCCTCAATTTGACAGAAGGCACTGCTATTTCTATTATAGTTCATATATATGTACATATATGTACATGGCCGGCAACTGGCACCTCATGTCGCGGATTTTAGAATCAGTTCGGATGCATATAAACATACGCGCGGTATTAAAATTAAAAAAAAAAAAATGATCTGCAAAACTAGCGCGATTCGCACGTATATTTAGAAAGAAGCTTAAATAACCAAGGCACGAAAAATCGCCTAGATTTTGGAAAAAAATGTAAATTAACAATACTAAAATTTTTTATTTTTGGTGTCTTGTATTGTATTTAGGGTACCTTTCCTTTTCGTAATTTTATAAAATTTTTCCTAGTTTAAGGGCGGTTATTTTTTAGTGCGACTTTTCTTAAATCTATAAAAACATATTTATGAGTGTAAGCTTCGTGCTTAAGCCCATAAAATGAGAGACGACGGACTATTTGCCTAAAATTTCTAATAACAGATTTAAATTGTTAGATTAGGTTTCACAAAATTGGTATAAGCTAATATGTCGATCTAGCCTGCTCGAATGGTGACACCGAATCAAGGCTCGCAAAGATTTAAGTGCATGCAGCTGCCTCTTGGGACGGCTTGGTCTTGCTGAACACTGTTTGCAATCACACGTAGTCTCACTAACGCGTCTCGCTCTCGCGCTCACAGACGCTCGCGTGCGCCACTGAAGAAATGTTTTCCTTCTCTGAATGCCAGTGAATGCCAATTTTCGGCCGTTGATTTTCAAGGACGATCGTGCAGTCTCTCGCTCACTCTCACACTCAGCGTGTTGGCGAAAGCTTTGTCGTGGTGGTTTTCTTCTTGGGTATGCGTATGTATGCGTTTGTGTTCTGCGAGCGTTCCAGTTATCCGTAGGTATTTTCGGCTAACTATCTAATGGCCCTAGATCTTTTCATTGTATTAAATGCGTATATTATAATATATATTAATCCTTAGCTACTTAGGGAAATAAGGAAAAGGACTATGCGCACATCAGGGGGACCTTCGCGGCGGCCGCGGCGCCGCCTCTGTTCGACCGAGTTTCCAAAGCTATGCCGCTCTTGCACTCCCGCAAGTCGGCTCTTCGCGCACTGCTCATCGGGCTAGTCTAAGCGCTCCCGCGCTCTACTTTTCGATGTTCGGGAACGCCCGCTCCCGAGTTTCGCTCGCTGCTAAGCGAGCTGAGAGACGGCTAGTTCACGCTCCACTTCTTGGGCCCGCTCTAGCACTGTTAAGCTTAGCTTATCGGTCGGGAACGTAGCCCTAACGTTTAAGCTAGTTAGTTCCATGTATGTATTTAATAAAGCTGAAGCAATTATTCGAGCTCCACGACGCCCCCGACTTATGATTTTAACCACTACGGGTTATATATTTTTTGACTGCGTCGCGGGAGCTGTTTTCCCGTACAGGACCTGTAGCGGCAGGAACATTTGGTCCTTCGAGCCGGATACGGATATACTTCCGTCCTTTCACAAGCAGTTTCCGGTGATTTTTCCGCTAGAGATAAGTATATGCTTGCTTCCGTCTCGTTCTCGCTGCCGGTCTTCAAATTTAAATTTAAATTTAAATTTTTAATTTTAAATTTCGCTAGGCTTGCTGCAAGATTTGTTGTTTTTTCTTCGTGTCAACTCTAAGACGAGTTTTCCTGACACAACGGCAGTTGAGAAATTCATATTTCTCTGTGTCTCCGATCGTAATAAGTTTCCCTCCGGGTCAGTTTTGTGTGCGCCGCCAGACTTCTCGCCGTTTCTTTCGGTTTTCCCTTGTCCATCCACTGGCCAACGGTCGAGGCAAAGGGTGTATAGAGTGTATACTCTTTGGTCGAGGCCTATGTGCCTATGTGCAGCCACATACACACACACGCATTCCAACCTCGTGCCCTTATTTCCGTACAGGAAAAAAAGTTCTCCGTGAACAGTGAAATTGTGTTACAAATTGCTAATTTTTGTGCTGTATCCATACACATTTTTTCTGTTCGCGCAATTGAATACAGTCCACTCCTCGACGCTCCACTGTGCCAATACAAACCCTACATATTTACATACCTACAAATATATTGGGCAAGCTTCGCGCTTTTCTGCGCTGGGCATCGATCTGCAAGCTATGACATATGTATATACACACGCCCGCATAAGGGAATATCAAGCAATTATTTGTCTTTTTTGTTTCGTCTCCTCTTTGTGCCTAAAGCGTCTACAAGCATCTGCACTCATACATTCCACAGCCGAACAGTGCCAACGAGACAAAATCCGCCATCTACAACTTTAAAGAAATAAATTTCATGAACCAAGAATATAAAATTATCCCAATTTTATTTATCCTATTTTCATTTATATCAAAGAAACACCAATTTACATACATCCATACATACATTGGGCAAGCTTCGCACTATTCTGCGCTGAGCATCGATCTCCACAATCATTAGATACATACATAAATATATTGGGCAAGTTTCGCACTATTCTAAGCTGCGCAGCCAAACTCAAACTCAAACGAGAGTGTTTTTAATTGTCTTTAATTAAGGATTTACAAGGATACATACATACATACAAGGATTTTAATTCGCAAATTCACTACTATTCAATACTAGCCCGAACTACCACCCATATATATATTTATTTATTTTTTTATTTTATTTATTTATTTTTTATTTATTTATAGAAGAAAATAGCAATGACTGCCATTCTTAAAATTATATTGTACCCATACATCTGCACAATAAAAGGGAGTGTTTTCTAACGATGTGTTTCGACTCACATCAGGTTGGCAGATGTAAGGATAGGTAACTTAACAGCTTTTGAACATTTAACTCGTAGGACAATTCAACATGTAACAGAAAATAATACTTATTGTACATGGAACATAGAACACGGAAAGGATCATGCTCGTCAATGTTCGTATTACAGACGTTAAGGGCTATTGGACGAAAATGACGAGAAGGCCTTACAGGGACTGCGAGACGTAATTTGCTTAATAAATACGTGGAGCAAATTTTACCATTGAGTAGCTTAAAAATATAAAAAGAATAACGCCGTGGCAGGTTCGACGATCCATTAGGGTGGGGAGGCTTAAAAGTCTTAGCCTGTCGGCATACGATGGAAGAGGACGATGTGGCTCCCACCTTAATCCACGCAGAGCAAAAAAAAACAAGAAATTGTTTCTGAACAGATTCAATAAGGTCTTGATACTTCGCATATTGAGGTGACCACACACACGAACAATATTCAAGAATAGGGCGAACGAGTGAGATATAAAGAAGTTTTGATGTATAAGAATCATCAAACTACTTTGACCATCGCTTAACAACGGCGAAAACCCCTCGAGCTTTACTAATAATTAGACCAATGTGGTCATTAAAATTAATGGTGCGGTTAAATAGGACTCCGAGTGTATTGCCGACCTCCAAGAGTTGATGGAAAAGGGCGCTTCTCAGTCCGTGCCGGTTTCATCAAACACGCCCGTCCCGGAGTCTGCTGGTTGTCGTCTTCCACCGGTGGACACCGAAATTTTCGCTGGTGACTGTCTTCGGTAGCCCACGTTTAGAGACCTTTTTACGACGGTATATATTCACAACCCTCGTCACACCCCGGTGGAGAAAATTTTCCAACTTCTATCCACAGCAACTGGCGAAGCTCACGCCATTGTTTCCAAAGCCTCGCTCACCAATGAGGGGTTCGTCGCAGCTTGGCGAAGCCTCGCCGACCGCTTCGAGAACCGGCTAGGCTATCCCTCACGAGTCCGGCAGCGCGCTAAGGGAGCTGCAAGGCACTATACAGAGTTGTCTAGCGGCATTAGAGATGACCGCCATTCAGGTCGAAGCCTGGGACTGTCTCCTGGTGTACATGGTTACCTCGAACCTCTGCAAGCTCACGCTCTCCATGTGGGAGAAATCTATCCACAATAAGGACAAAATTCCAACTCGTACCCTGGAGGCCATCGACGACGTTACGCCCACCAGCTCAAGGCATTTTCAGCCAAAGTTGGCGACTCCGAGGGCCCCAGCCCTCCCCCATTCTTCCGACTTCAGGGTGACACCAACTCCCAGAAGGTGTGACCTGTATTCCAGGGAAAACCACCCCCTACATAGATGTCCCCGTTTCCTCAAAATGACCGTAGTCGAGCGATCAAATATCGTCCGAAGAAAGCAACTCTGCTTGAATTGTTTGGCACGAGGCCATCAGCAGCGGGATTGCTCCAGAGCTCACCCTGCTGCATCCCAGAAGCTGTTCCTCCAGTGTTCAAATTGCTCCTGAACCTTCCAGCCCAGTAACCACACCGATCCAAAGGATATCCGCGTTCTCCTCGCGAATCACTACTCCCAATGCCTTCAATTACTGGGTACCCTATGACATCAAGAGCAGACGTTCCCGAGGTATTTTATCCTACCCATGCCTAATATTCCCAAGGCAAGTGCCGCAGTGGTGACCGATGCAAGACGTGCAATCAGCATCACCACACTCTCCTGCATATGTCTGAATATCCAGTTCCCGCACCCCGATCGCAGCATCGGATGACTCCGTGCTCCCAATTCGCGTTATCTACTGACCACTCTTCTAAATGATATATTTTTTCCAGTCCGCTTTGACAAGATGCCCACCGCTTCGCACCACGCAAACGCTCTGATCAAAGGTCCAATACAACCAATGCCGAGGTTGCCCCTGAACTTCATCCGCTACCGAAGTCGACGTCTCCCCTAGGATCCTGCGATTCTCCCCGCCACTCCACGGTCTTCGTCCACCGCTCCTCAGCTGCAGTCCGCCATTGCATAAGCAATGGCAATAGGCATTTCCGCCGCTAGCCAGGACACCCTGCAGAACGCAGCAGCGCTTATACAGGACGAATATGTTGCAACCCGAGTGATTGCAAAAGGGGAAAAATGTTCACGTCAGGAGGCAATTCGCGGCGGCCGTGGCGCCTCCTCTGTTCCACCGAAGCCGATCTAAATCCCGGGAGTTGCGTCCAACACTTAGAGCTCCATCGAAAAAGCAAAAAAGCAAAAGCAAAAAAAAGAGCAAGAAAATACCAGATCTTGTAGCGTATACAACACTTGAACTTGAAGCGTGGTAATGAGCTAGTGAGTGTGTTTTATTCTGTTGAGGAATACAAACTTAGATTTAACCTCAACCTATTCCTTATTCATACCGCAGTATCTCCTCCCTTCCCTACTGGGATCGCCGATCGGAATAACCGTGGCGCCGAACTTAACATATCTTTCGGCCATAAACAGTGCGGCCAGTTACAAAACATAGTTTGAATACCAAATACATACTTAACGAAAGTCCGCCTTAGTAGCGCGTAATTCAAACTGACTGACTATCGATATTCTAGCGGGTTAGCTTATCCGTTCCACGACATCGCCGTCCCCGTGAAGCAGTGGCATTCACCACATCCAGAACAGCTAGCTCGATCATCAATTCGCACCGCCGCTCGCCTGGGCACTCCATCTACTCCAGTGAACACCTCCTCCACGATTCCTCGTTTCCACTCTCGAAGTGGTATGGCCGGATCGCTGATGAACACTAAGTTTCCTCGGCGCAGGGGCTCGACATGTGCTCACTGTTGGATCCGCTGACTGCGGAATCCGCTTGCGTTGGCTGATGACCTCGTGTAGCTCCCGTCCGTGGCCACCGTCTGACTGTTGCGACCGTCTGGGGCTATCGGCATCGTCATGCAGCAAGTAGTGAGGTTGCACTTACGGCTTCTCTTGCAGAACCGTACCATGTGCCCGGTTTCAAGGCATGCGAAACAGATCCGACGCTTCTTGATGAACTCCAATCGGGTCCTGACAGGGGCGTTGTTGAATTCCTTGCAATCCTTGATGGCGTGTTGCCCTTCACACATGAGGCAACCTCTGGGGTGGTCATTATACCCCTTCTGTTCCATGTCTTCCTGATGCTCGCCTTGGATCGGAAGCTCCAAATTCGCGTTTGCATGTAACACCCTTCGATTTGGGGTTTTACTGCTCACGTCCATAATGGTGCATACTAGCTTAGCGAGCTCATTTAGCCATTCACTTAGGTGCACTATCGTCGGATATGGTTCCATCGTGACACCGTTCCTGGCCCAGTCCAACCTCTTACTTAGGGGCAACTTGGCGATCAGCTCCTCCATCAGGGTAGGATTTTCTATATGCTGGTCGCCGCTGTCGGCTGACTGTAGAAACGATGCAAGATACAATCCTGTTGTGCTCCTGAATTGGTTATAGCTCCCGCACGCTCTCAAGTTGGCTCCGGAGCAATTGCTCCGGACGCCCATATCGAAAGCGAAGGTGTTCCATTACGGTCTTTACGTTGTTGGGATGAATAAGCAGTGATTTGATTGCCGTCCTCGCTTCACCCTTCAACGCCTTCACTAGACTTTGATTATTTTCCAATGCTGTACTCTGATACGCCGCCGTCGTCTCCAAGAACGTACACTGGAATATTGGCCATTCCTCTGGCTGATCTTCTAACTCTGGAAGATCAGGCAATCTGCATCGCGTCCATTTATTGGCCACACCCGCTGTTCCATAAGATCCGGGTGATGGCGTGGGTACAGTTAATCTGCGTTGTGGCTCCCATGGTGCGTGAACATAACCTCGTTCTGGCTGCACCGTGGCCGTCACGCAACATGGCGCTGAGTAGCTTGCAGTTGCACATTCCGTCCGTGTGACTCGTTGCCGCGTTACCACTCAAATATGGTGGCAAGCTTCCACTCAATTATGTCGGAAGATTTGCACTCAATTGTGCCGGCAACTGTTCATTATAAGATGGCGTCACTGACTCTAGTGGTCCCGTTGGCAGATTTTCACTGAAGAGCTGCCTTACCGTTGCGCTCAAACATGGCGCCTCTCCTAGCGGTGTATTCACCGCGCCGCTCACTTCGACGCCACTCGACCCGATCCTAACGGAATTCCTGGCGGTCGCCGCCAGTTCTTCATTTTTCCTTGCCTGTAGGAGCTCCTTTTCTAAATTTGCGATCCTTGCTATGAGCTTTGCAATGGGCAGGTCCAGTGGTGCGTTTTACCCCGATTCCTTCCTCTGGAGTCCTTGGCCGCTGTGGACCACCGTCTGCATACGCCAACCCGGCCGGTGTGCCGGATGCTGCAGATGTGGTCGTAGCTGCGGTAGCCTCCGTCAGGGCGAATATGTCGTCGGCATGTCACGCGTTTAACTGTACTTGTGTTCCCAAATGCCGAATGCGAATAAAAGAAATGACGCCGATCTAAATCCCGGGAGTTGCGTCCAACACTTAGAGCTCCACCGAAACAAGAAAATACCAGATCTTGTAGCGTATCCAACACTTGAACTTGAAACGTGGTAATGAGCTAGTGAGTATGTTTTATTCTGTTGAGGAATACAAACTCAGATTTAACCTCAACCTATTCCTTATACATACCGCAGTATCTCCTCCCTTCTCTACTGGGATCGCCGATCGGAATAACCGTGGCGCCGAATTTAACATATCTTTCGGCCATAAACAGTGTGGCCAGTTACAAAACATAGTTCGAATACCAAATACATACTTAACGAAAGTTCGCCTTAGTGGTGCGTAATTCTAACTGACTGACTATCGATATTCTAGAGGGTTAGCTTATCCGTTCATTTGTTTTAAAATACTTTTTGGTTCCTTACAGCCCCCTCCTTCTTAGGGGCCCACTGAAAAATTGCGATCTTGTCCCCCTTATCAATATGCGCTTGGGACCGAGGCCTTCTAGGAGGTCAGCGGATGTAAATTTTCTTAAGGGAACCAACCAGACACATTTTGAAAGGGCGTCAAAGAATACTAGTAGCATGTTGTTGTCACCTCTAGACCGCGAGAGTGGTATAAAAAAATCTGCACAGACAGTGTCGAAGGGCTCATTTTGGCTTTGGCTTTGCAACGGTTAAATTTTGGCAAGTACAATACTTGCGGATATACCTGACAAAATCACGAAGGAGCTCCGGTCATTAATACCGTTGAGAAATACGATATATGTGGCATCAAAGTGGTACTGCTGCAGTTGTAACGCACTGCGCGCGATTCGTCCTGTGGGATTATCGATTAAATTATGTCACTTCTACGCGAGCTCGTCCGATATGACCTCGATTCGATATCTTCTAAAAAGCAACTAAGTTACCTGATGGACCATATAATCGGCAGACAGCGATAAGACTCCTGCCAGCAAATGCGATGACTTGTTCCTCACATCCTTGCGTCCTGTTGCTCCTGCTGCCATGCTAATTCCTTCCTTTTTTAAGCAACAGAGACATTGCTTGCACCATGCAGGAAAAATTCGGTACAAATCTCCTGTAGCACGAGGCGATACCAAGGCATCTTCGTAGCTCCTTGTATGTAGTGCGTGGACTCAGTTGATATCTTCTGCTGATATCTTGTCGGAATCTGTATGAATTCCTTCCTCCTTTCTGTTCTTAAGAAAGCTAAATTTCTTTGCGTTGAGGCAAAGATTCATCTTCCTAACCCGCCGGAATTCTTCCTGCAGATGCCGCACGTGTTTCTTGAGAGTTCGTCCGATGATGTTCATATCGTCCAAATAAGCATTGGTCTCCATGCCGGGGCCTATGAAGCTGTCGAGCGCCCTCTTGAAAGTAGCTGGTGCTGACTGGAGGCCAAACGGCATGACATTCCAGTGATGATAACCTCTATCTAGGACGCTAAACTCAGTGAGCTTGCGACTGGTCTTGGTCATAGGGATCTGTAAATATTCGCTCTTTAGGTCAAGTATTGAGACTTACCTTGCATGACGAAGACGCTCCTAAATGAGGAGCTGCGGATACACATGGGGGAAGGAGGAGACGTTCAGTTGCCTTTCTTGAGAAAACATTGCTGCTTATCACCCCGCACTTTAAGAAAATTACATTAAAGTCAGTCCCTCGAATTAATATAAATCCACCTCTAGGAGTTTCATTATCCAGGGTTCTAAGGCTTGTTGCTCAGCCGTTTCTTGATCACGACAAGGGCTCCTCAAGTGTCAGGTACATACTCTGGTCATGCTGGGGAGTGATTCCGCGGTGAGTCGCCTCGAGCGTGATGCAAATCTTCCCGATTCCGGCGGGCGGCTTGCATTCTATGATCTAGCTCGACGACTGGTAATTCTTATAAGGTGAGTTCGGTGCTGGCATCAGACTTTTGAAGAGACTCATCTAGAGCCGACAGAACTGAATTGTTTTTGGTGCTGGATACTTAAGGAGGGGCGAGTTGATAGTGTTTTTTTTTTTTAATTTTAAGGTTTTATTTATTCAACTAGTTTGGGCAGCATGTAGCGCTGCTACAATACTTATTCACATAATTGAGTCCAAACACAGGTGGGGTTCGCATGTACCAATAATGCTGACACTTGCACTTTGTGCTAGCCGACCAGGGCATACCGACAAAATCGGATTCTGAATACATCAAGGTTCTGGCAAAATCATCTTCCTGGCATAAGGTGAAGAAGGCAGTCAGAGTTGTCGCTGGCGGATTCAGGACTCTTTCTTGCACATTTCTTTCTGTGAAATAGACACGTTGACCATTCTCCAAATGGACCGCCAAGGGAACTAAAGCTGGATAGCGTTCATGAATGGGGAACGAAAAATTCTCCATGCAGCCTCGTTGCTGCTTATGTATCTTCCAGCCTGGTATTGGTATTGAGAGATTTCATCGACAACTCGTACTGCATTGCTGTCACCATTTTCTGCCTGAACACCAAAAACTGCAATATCGCTGCCTTTATTCACGTACTTGCAGTTATATTTAATCGATATCACGGAATTGCAATATTCTTCGTTGATGTGCGCTTTGTATGATTTTGACAATAGGGGTGAGTATGGAACCACCCAACGATTGTCTACCTCAATATCACCATTTCTCATGTTTAAATTTGCCGAAGTCCCTCCATCTTCAGTTGACCGTCTCCCATACAGAGGATATCCATCGTCCCCTGTTACGGTGTTGGCTGTAAATGCTCGACGATATCGCTTGGAACACTTCCCGTCTAACATGCATGGTGAACATGGGTTGAGGTTACCACATGGGCCATGGATCATGTTCTTCATGTAAATCCGTATCAACCTCGGCCCGTGGAATCTCAGCGCATATAACATCGTCGATTTCATCTGGAGCAATTTTATCATACAGCCAAATCAAAATGTACGCATGCGGCAATCCTCTCTTCTGCCATTCTACTGAATACATCCAGCACCGCACAGATCCAAAAACTCCATGTTTCACAATGAAATCCATCAGTGACTTGAGCTTTTGTCTGTCTTGAGAATCACGGGCTGTGATGTCATGCCTATCCCTATACGATTGTCCAGGAAATAACAGCTGTACTATCTGGTCCCAAGCTGGATTGCATGTGAAGGTGATAAATAAGTCTGGACGGCCGTGGCAACGAACATATGCCATGGCATCTTGAGCATATTCCTGCATGTGGCGTGGACTACCTATGTATGAGGATGGCAAAATCGTGAGCTTTCCAACGTTGGTTGTATTACGGTCATTCATCACAGCATCCCGCAAATGGATATATTCCTCGGACCGAAGTTTCGTCTGATTCAATCGGAGGAACAGCAAACGTTCTGTTTCAATTTTTGCATACATATCGACAATGTTCTGATAAAACAACTGACGACTTTTCAATATATGATTGTCATCGGTCCTCCGAACCATTAATCGGTATGAGTAAAAGTTCATCGCGCTGCACTTTTTATTCGTTTCTACACTATTGACTGGATCTATCATCCTCACATTGAAATGGTATCCATCGGCACCATCCCAGAAGATGAGGTGATACTGCAAAGCATCGTAACAACGGTGAGTTTCTGCGACGTTTACCAATCGATCGTTTCGTCGATGGAGAATAATATCTCGAGGTTGGAACTGATCCCCGATGATGACAATTGCCACTTCGTCTATAGTTGGAGCATTATATCTCCTGATATGTTCTCCAGCAGGCGTTTTGTCTGCATGAATGACAATTTTATTGGTATCCGAAGGTATCATATCGATTGCTGTTTTGAACAAATGCACCAACTTGTTCCTTTCGTGAAAAAGCTTCTGTAGCTGCGAAATAATGTGCCTCTTCAGTGGAGTATTGATTCCATAACGTATCTACTTCATCTCCATCATCACCAATGAAGTACATTTGAAGAAATTTATGTTCGCTGTCTGGGAACGGAAGCAGGGAACCTGCTTTATGATAGATTTGTCCTTTGATTTTAAAAGTTGGCATGAATTGCGCATTTATAATTTTCGCACCAAATGACGTCATTTGGAAGCAAGAGTTGTATTTCCTAATGTTCGACAGGAAATGCTTCGATTCAGCAGTAGATCCAGCGAATAGAGAGTGCAGAGGCTCTGGTGGTGCTTCAAGTTGAGGCAATTTCACTTTCCTGAAAGCGCAACACAATCCTTTTGGTTCGTTTTCGAATTTGAGAGCCTGACGGTATGTGCACACCTGATGCATCCGGTCAATAACGACATTGCGATTCGAGCTATAAACAACAGTTGTATTATATCGGAATGAAAGACGATTGTATTGCAGGTTTTGATCTTCTGCAAGCTTTAAACGCGCTTCAGCTACCCTTGCCCTGTCGCGTTCATTATTTTGAGAGTGAATCAAATCGATTGCTGCAGAACGCGACTGCCTGACTCTCAATCGTTTTCTCTTAAGCCTATCTGCTCGTCTTTCTGCTGATTCCTCGTTACTTACTTACTTACTGAACCTGAACAAAAAAATAAATTTTTTTTCTCCAATTCCTTATTTCAATTTTTTTTTAATGTTTGACAGGAAATGCTTTGATTCAGCTGGCTGCCTGTAGAGGGCGCAGCAGTAGGGGCACGGGGAAATGCGAAAAAAGTGATATATTCGCAAATGCAGATAAGCTATCAACATTAAAAGTAGACAATAACCGAGCTGGAACCTCAACGCATGTTGTCTAAAAATTTGGGCTTAAACGGTTCAGAACTTTTCAACTTTCTTCTTTCAATATGTTTTGAATGTTTGACAGGAAATGCTTTGATTCAGCTGGCTGCCTGTAGAGGGCGCAGCAGTAGGGACACGGGGAAACGCTAAAAATATTGATATATTTGCAACCGCAGATAAGCTATCAACATCAAAAGTAGACAATAACCGAGCTGGAACCTCAACGCATGTTGTGTAAAAATTTGGGCTTAAACGGTTCAGAACTTTTCAAGTCTATGAAGGATGTAGACACGAACAGAGCATTTTTATATATATAGATTTGTTATATATGTATATATATGCATCAATGTATGAAGTACAATGAGCATTCGATATATGTGCATACAACATCTTTCTCCTTTTGAAAAACAAAGAAATATTATGAAGTTATTTTCTAATTTTTATATTTATTAAAAAAAAGCGTTAAAATTTAAGTTTTGATAAGACGTGCAAAAGTTATGAAACATTAAAAGTTCACAACAAAAGGACACAATTTTTCAAAATTTATGACACATTATTTTAAAAAAAAATTGTAATTCCAATGCATTAGGAAAATGATGGTGATTAGCTAAGCTCATGACTACACTAAAAATATTAAATTATATATATATGTGGATATATTATTATTTTTATTAATAATATTTGGTTTAATTATTATTATTTTTATAATTTTCATTTTATATAAATTTTTATATATAAATATTTTTTTTTGTATACTCTTTGCATGGATCTTATTCTATATCACACTTGAAATATTAATTAGAAAAATATACTGATTATAAAATAAACATTTTAAACCTATACTGTTGTACCGTTTGTTTTCTTATTTTTACTGTTCGAAAATGTTATATTGTCTCTCTCTCCTACTTCCCTAACTGTATATGGACTATTTATAGTATAACTTATGACCAGTTTAATTCTTTAATAAAAACTGGTCTCCTAATTTTAGATCAAAATCTTTGCTATTCTTATCGTATCTAACTTTTTTGTCTTATTTTATTACTCTCTTGCATTAGTCAGCTCCTTTTATTTGCTAATTCTAGTATAAACTTAGATTCTTTAGCATAATCATATAAGTTATATAGCGGATCTATAGTATCTTCGCTATTGAATTATATTGGCAAGTTTGCTATTTACCCAAATGCCAGCCGATTTTAATCTGTACATAAAACCCTGAAGGGTTCATGTACATCAAACTCTCTCCTACAGTCATGTACTACAATGAAAAAAAAGTTATATATGTTAGGCGGGGGAACATGGAAATTGACCTGACCAAGCAGTCAGTCAGAGGCTCTCCACATCCCCGTGACGTTAGCTAGGGGGGGCAAATTAATAAAGAGAAGTCTACTTGAGTAAGACGGAAATCTTAAATCAGCATTCCAGGTTAAGCCTCGGAAAGTAAACGGCAAAAAGGTCTTTTTGACAGATTCAATGCGGTTACTATGGACTCCGAATTGAGAACTCCATTTGCATGTACCATACTCCAATAAAGGGGGAACTAAGGACGTGAAGAGCGTCTTTGTTACATAAGGAAAATCGAATTCCTTCGATCACGTTTTAATAAATCTCAGCGTGCCTGTGGCTTTGTTAAGCATGCGAGAAATATGCTCGGAACGAAAGTTTAGGATCTAGTAGGATCTGTAGGTGTCGACCTACATCGTCAACAAGAGAGACTCTTTTCTAAGCGAAGTCGTTAACCTTAAGTGGATAACAGGGGAGTGACTCGAGAAAATGTCATCAGTTTGCATTTAGAGCTGTTGAGATATAAAGAGTTAGAGTGATACCACGCATGCTAGTTTTTATCCCTATACTGCACGTAAAATACATACATTCAGCATACATAAGTACTCTAGATTATGTTAGAGCCTGCGGCAGGTCATTCATAAACAGTGTGAATAATAATGGACCAAGGGACGCGAGTATTTTTCAACAGAACCTTTTTGGTCCTGTCACTAAGATAACTCGAAATCCACTTAATAAGATCACAAGGAAACCCTATATAGAGTCGGGATTTCCTTACAAGAAGATTAACCGAGTTGAAAGCTTTACTAAAGTCCGTGTAAATCCCATCGGTTTAAAGGTTATGTTTGAAGCCTCTACAAACAAATGAGGTAAGTTCCAAAAGATGAGTTGTGGTTGATCTTCGCCTCATAAATCCGTGCTGACATGGATACATTTCGGATCTGGATAAGTGTTGTTAGTGGGAAGTGATAACATTCTTCTTTATGAATTGCCGATAACTTAGAGATTCCCCTACAGTTACTGGCATCCGATTTGCTACCTTTTTTTTGTGGAGAGGAATAACAAAAGATTCATTCCAAATAAGGGGAAATTCTGAGGGTAAGGAAAACAACTTAAGAAGGGCAGACTCAGAGCCTCGGCTCAATACCTTAGCACGCAGCCTGGTATTCCATCGGGACCTGGTGAATATACTGGCCTAACACGTTGAAGATCCAGAATAAAAGAGCTTTCATTTATGATGGGACTGAAGATTAAGTTAGAACTGGGCATAGTAAAAGAATATATCTGACTTGAAGTGGTTGAGAGAGAATATATTGTTTTAAAAAACTCCGAAAAGATCGGCGACGGATTGATCAAAATTTGCAGTAGTATTATTAAATGTAAGCGAAGAAGGATATGAAATGGGTTTACGCTTAGTTTTAACAATGTTATAAAAATGTTTTGGGTCCTGCGCAATATGAACTCTACAACGAGGCAAATAATTTGTATAACTGTGAGCACGGTAAAGTTCGACCGCGCGAGTCCAGTGACCGAGGGAGTAGAGGAGGCCTCATATGCGAGTAAGATTTCAGTAGATGCTAGAAGAAAGCGACTGTCGCGTGGAGAACAAAATAAGACCGAATATTTATTACAAAAGGTATGTACGTGTATGTATGTATGAGCGTAAGTATGACTGTACAAGAATGTGTATGTTCGTCAGAGTTATCTTGCATGTTGGCTATTTTGCCAGGTCTGCGTTGTTCCCATGTGGCCAGGGACAGGGGCATGTTAGCTCGCGCTTAGATAACTAGAGAGAACAGTGTGGGAACCGGTGATTTTATATTCATTATATAGTCAATACAATACACTTTTAAGACGTGTCAGCCTCTTTGTTGAACCAAGGTGGCTTATTAGAGGCCAACGGATAGGTTAGCGGAACACTTAACAAAAAGAAAGAGCTCATGGCAATGTAAAAAATGTCCACTGTGGTTGCTATGTCAGAGCACATGTACAGATCGGACCAATTAAATTCGGATATTAAAGTACTTAGCTTTTGGTAGTCAGCTTTTCGAAAGCAGCGTACTTTGTCAGCGTCAATGAAGGAACTCCACTAAGGTACAGAGACTACAGGATCAGAGACGAAGCGGTTTAATGAGTTAAGCACATGGTTAACTTGAGATAAGGACAAATCAAGCAAGCCATATTTGAGGTCATGCTGTGTCGCAGTCACACATCATCAGACGACCAACGAGTTCCAGGTAGATTGAAGTCCCCCAGAGTCAGTAATTGGTGCCTGTCTGAAAGCCTTTTGTAAACATCCCGAATTGCCAAAATGTTTTTCTAATAAGTTGGCTCTTTAGACGATGGGAGTAAACAAACAAGTGAAATAAATAAATAAATACAACTACCTATAAATGACAGTTTCACATAGATAAATTAAATATACTTGAAATCTTCAGACACTACCAGTTCCGAGATAGGGCAGGAGTCAACGGCGGTTAAAACTCAACCTTCTCGCTGGAAAAGCCCGGCTAATCTTCGAATTGTGATCTTACCCGGAAAAATTTCGTAGCAGATCATCTTCGGGTTCAACTGAGTTTCAGTAAACACAATTACTTGGGATGCACAAGAGAAGCTATCAGAATACAGCTTCAAGAGCTTGCTGCGTAAGCCCCTAGGATTCTGATAGGAAAGAAGTAAGGAAGAGGTTAGTTTTTTTTTGGGGCTGAAGGTAAAACAATAGATACTGTAGCTTGTAACGGCTTTTTAGCCACGCACTCGAGCAAATAGCGTCAAAAAGTTTGAAAGAGACACTTATCTTAAATGATGAAATGTCTCTGGCATATAGGCTTGGGTTTTGCCTTGAATTTAGGCTAGAACATCTTCCGATGTGAAATGAGGCCTCGAAACTAATATATTTTTAGATTTCTATGGTAGAACTGCTGTTAGGGTCTTACATAACGTAGTTATAAACTAAGAGCTAACTTATGTTTAAGAGCTATAGCTACTTAGGCCTTCAGCTCGCTGGTGACATTGGTAGCATATATATTTTTTTTTATTTACAGAATTTTTATCTGGCTTACTGCTATATTAGTTTACATATATTTACAAAATTATTTATTACTTATCACTTACCTCATAGTGATAGGGCTAGGGCTGTGAAGGAATTTGGATCGTTGACTGGCAATGGCGGGGCTTGTATTTATAATGTGATGTAAGGTAACTTGAGCATTTTTGCACAATGGGCAAAGCTGTATTTAGTTCTGTCGAGGTAGTGAGCGTTTGTTAGGTACATATGTGTGGCTAAGTCTGAGTCGGGTGATGATTATATGTTTTCTTCTGTGAAGGGAAGAGTTTTTGAAGAGGAGGTTTGTTGTTGATAACTTGTTTATTTCTTGGTACCAGTCTGATATGTGTAATTCAGTTTGTTTCTCTAGAAGGAAAAATTTGACGTAGTGAGCTATGTCTTTGGAGTTTTTGTTAGGTGTGTTTGTTAGGGGGTGTTTGGCAGCAAGCTTAGCTAGTTTATCAGCGATTTTATCGCCCAATATTCCCACGTGGTTGATAGTAAGGCCTATGATTTTATGGGTATTGGTGCTTGGGATAATTGTTTCACCTGAGTTAATTTTGGTTTTGCAGCTGTGTTGGCGGCAGATATGAAGGATTTTTCATTTGTCCACTAAGAGGATTGAGCCAGATTGAGAGCACTATTCGTTTATGCGGTTAAAAGTGGTTGAAAGATTGGTTGAAGGATCTTTTTGTTTATTGTGTTGAAATCCGTCGGAATGGGCAAAAAATTTTATTTCTTCAGAAAGAAAAATTATGTTGGAAAGTAAATTGTAGGCGTCGAGAAATAGTATAACTGACATTTTTGAGCCTTGCGGGATGCCGTTGTTTATGGGAAACGTGTTGAAAATGTATTTTCCGGACATAGCAATAATTTTCCTGCTTGTCATAAATTTTTTTATGTAGTTGATTATTCTCGTTCGTATTTTCCAATTTTTTGGTTGGTGTATTATTATGTGGATGCCTATTCTATCAAATGCTTTGGTAAACTCTAGCGATATAATTAAGATATGCTTTTTGAGGGCTAGGGATCTGTAGGCTAGGTGGTCTATGTAGAGCAGACTGTCTAGAACAGATTTGCCTCTTTTGAAGTGGGATTTGCTAATGTGAATGAGATCGGTATTTAAAAAGAACCGCCACAATCTTTTAGCCATAAATTTATCTAGAACTTTAGCTAGGCATGGGTTTAAGGAGATGGGCCTCTAAGATGAAGTTTCAGTTTTGGGGTTTTTGCGGTTTTACTAAGTTTTAAGTTTAAATGATTGAGGGATGTGGGCAGGGAGTTTGCAATTGAAGTTATTGATTATTCTATATTTGAATGTGATACGTTATTTTTGATCATGGGCCGACCTGGCCCTGGCGTGTTGGCTCATAAGGAGTACAGGGCTGAAGTTAAAGTTAAAGTTAAAGTTAAAGTTAAAGTTAAAGGACCTGCAGAGCGCAGTGAGACTGAAGGCAAGCAATTGCGAAAGAAACCAGTGCCGGGAATGGTAAGACTCTTGTAAGCAACGGTATAAATGCAAACGAAAAGACTGACCACATGATCGCGAAGTTGAACTTCGGGAAAGCATTCTCAACCTCATACCCAACAAGGGAAGACTGGAGCAGGGACAAAGTGGTAGTAGATAACGAGGTGTCCCTCTACTCCGATGGCTCCAAGATGACCTGTGGCGTAGGGGCTGGGATCTACGCTGAGAATTGGGGAATTATAAAGGCATTCAATCTCCCAGACTCAACGACGGTCTTTCCGGCTGAGTTACTAACTATAAAGGAAGCAGTCGAACTCTCATTAGGGCAGGACCTCAGGGACACCAAAGTACGGATCTTCTCGGATAGCCGAGCGGCTATAAAATCCCTAGCTGCCGTGAATGCTAACTCACGGCTAGTGGCCGAATGCAAGAAGGCCCTTAATTGACTTGCTGATAAAAATGAGGTACAATGAGATCCAGGGGAATGAAATGACAGACGAACTAGCCCGTGCAGCCTCGGCAGGGCTAAGTGTGGACATCAAATTACCGATCTTCCTAACCGCGATCCATACAAGGATCCATGACCACTTCAAGCAGATAGCTAACAAGGAATGGCTAAGTAAGAGCGAGCACAGAAGGTCAAAAGAATGTTGGCCGAGATACGACAAAAAACGAACCAGTGAACTTCTATCCGACAGTAAACAGGATATCAGTAGGATCACGGCAGTCACCACGGGACATTAGGCGATCGGATCGTACGCAATGAAGATGGGACTGCCACACAATACAATCTGTAGAAGTTGAAAGCAAACTACAGAGAGAGACACGCTTCTGCCCAGCGTTAGATCACATCAGACTTAAGGTTTGGTGCCTACCAGATGGAGTCACTGGGAAGCATGGGAAAGCTGAAGGTATTGGCAATCCTACACTCATAAAAATTTTTAACCCGAAATCGCCCTTAAAAGTAAAATTTTCGCCCGTAGATTTAGAAATTCGCGTAAAAAATGGATCCAAAAGCGCGCCGCCCTAAGTTTAAGAAAAATGTGCCCTAAAATCGGGAAAGAAACTTCCTCAAATCAAAGGCGATTTTTCTTAAAAGTAGAAAAAATGTCCTTGATTTTAGGGCGATTTGTCCTAAATATGTAAAAAAAATTCTAAAATTAAAGGTACATTTTTTCTTAAATTTATAAAGATTTTTCTTAGTTTCAGGGTTATTTGACCGTTAAAAATAAAATTTTTTCTAAATTTAAGGGCAAGCTTTCTTGAATTAAAAAAAATTGGCCTGAGTTATAAGAATCTATTTTCTTGATTTCGGGGTGAATTTTCAATTTTTAAAGGCCTTGAAGAAAAACACAATTTTTTGTTGTTTTTTTAAATTTATATTTCATTATATTTACATATATCTATATATATAAAATGCTGTGTTCGTGTCTACTTCCTTTATAGACTTGAAAAGTTCTGAACCGTTTAAGCCCAAATTTTTACACAACACGCGTTGAGGTTCCAGCTCAGTTATTGTCTATTTTTGATTTTGATCGCT
Source organism: Drosophila serrata (assembly GCF_035046125.1). Lineage (NCBI taxonomy): Eukaryota > Metazoa > Arthropoda > Insecta > Diptera > Drosophilidae > Drosophila > Drosophila serrata. The sequence continues at coordinate 17,822 of NW_028257219.1, read as the reverse complement.
TATCTGCGTTTGCGAATATATCAGGTTTTTTGGCGTTTCCCCGTGCCCCTACTGCTGCGCCCTCTACAGGCAGCCAGCTGAATCAAAGCATTTCCTGTCAAACATCACAAAAATATTGAAAGAAGAAATAGGAGATTAAAATTGTATTTTTTTTATTCAGTTTCAGCAAGAAACGAAGTCATGCCACCCAAGAAATCGAGTTTGGGTCGTCGTACTCGCAATACAGAAGCAAAAAGACGTAAGATTACGAATATGACTGAAGAAGAGCGGGCCTCCATCCGAGAGACTGAGCGGCTGAGAGCAATGCAGATGCACAAAGCGGAATCAGCAGAAAGACGAGCAGATAGGCTTAAGAGAAAACGATTGAGAGTCAGGCAGTCGCGTTCTGCAGCAATCGATTTGATTCACTCTCAAAATAACGAACGCGACAGGGCAAGGGTAGCTGAAGCGCGTTTAAAGCTTGCAGAAGATCAAAACCTGCAATACAATCGTCTTTCATTCCGATATAATACAACTGTTGTTTATAGCTCGAATCGCAATGTCGTTATTGGCCGGATGCATCAGGTGTGCACATACCGTCAGGCTCTCAAATTCGAAAACGAACCAAAAGGATTGTGTTGCGCTTTCAGGAAAGTGAAATTGCCTCAACTTGAAGCACCACCAGAGCCTCTGCACTCTCTATTCGCTGGATCTACTGCTGAATCGAAGCATTTCCTGTCGAACATTAGGAAATACAACTCTTGCTTCCAAATGACGTCATTTGGTGCGAAAATTATAAATGCGCAATTCATGCCAACTTTTAAAATCAAAGGACAAATCTATCATAAAGCAGGTTCCCTGCTTCCGTTCCCAGACAGCGAACATAAATTTCTTCAAATGTACTTCATTGGTGATGATGGAGATGAAGTAGATACGTTATGGAATCAATACTCCACTGAAGAGGCACATTATTTCGCAGCTACAGAAGCTTTTTCACGAAAGGAACAAGTTGGTGCATTTGTTCAAAACAGCAATCGATATGATACCTTCGGATACCAATAAAATTGTCATTCATGCAGACAAAACGCCTGCTGGAGAACATATCAGGAGATATAATGCTCCAACTATAGACGAAGTGGCAATTGTCATCATCGGGGATCAGTTCCAACCTCGAGATATTATTCTCCATCGACGAAACGATCGATTGGTAAACGTCGCAGAAACTCACCGTTGTTACGATGCTTTGCAGTATCCACTCATCTTCTGGGATGGTGCCGATGGATACCATTTCAATGTGAGGATGATAGATCCAGTCAATAGTGTAGAAACGAATAAAAAGTGCAGCGCGATGAACTTTTACTCATACCGATTAATGGTTCGGAGGACCGATGACAATCATATATTGAAAAGTCGTCAGTTGTTTTATCAGAACATTGTCGATATGTATGCAAAAATTGAAACAGAACGTTTGCTGTTCCTCCGATTGAATCAGACGAAACTTCGGTCCGAGGAATATATCCATTTGCGGGATGCTGTGATGAATGACCGTAATACAACCAACGTTGGAAAGCTCACGATTTTGCCATCCTCATACATAGGTAGTCCACGCCACATGCAGGAATATGCTCAAGATGCCATGGCATATGTTCGTTGCCACGGCCGTCCAGACTTATTTATCACCTTCAACTTCCTCAAATCAAAGGCGATTTTTCTTAAAAGTAGAAAAAATGTCCTTGTTTTTAGGGCGATTTGTCCTAAATATGTAAAAAAATTTCTAAAATTAAAGGTACATTTTTTCTTAAATTTATAAAGATTTTTCTTAGTTTCAGGGTTATTTGACCGTTAAAAATAAAATCTTTTCTAAATTTAAGGGCAAGCTTTCTTGAATTAAGAAAAATTGGCCTGAGTTATAAGAATCTATTTTCTTGATTTCGGGGTGAATTTTCAATTTTTAAAGGCCTTGAAGAAAAACACAATTTTTTGTTGTTTTTTTAAATTTATATTTCAATATATTTACATATATCTATATATATAAAATGCTGTGTTCGTGTCTACTTCCTTTATAGACTTGAAAAGTGCTGAACCGTTTAAGCCCAAATTTTTACACAACACGCGTTGAGGTTCCAGCTCAGTTATTGTCTATTTTTGATTTTGATCGCTTATCTGCGTTTGCGAATATATCAGATTTTTTCGCGTTTCCCCGTGCCCCTACTGCTGCGCCCTCTACAGGCAGCCAGCTGAATCAAAGCATTTCCTGTCAAACATCACAAAAATATTGAAAGAAGAAATAGGAGATTAAAATTGTATTTTTTTTATTCAGTTTCAGCAAGAAACGAAGTCATGCCACCCAAGAAATCGAGTTTGGGTCGTCGTACTCGCAATACAGAAGCAAAAAGACGTAAGATTACGAATATGACTGAAGAAGAGCGGGCCTCCATCCGAGAGACTGAGCGGCTGAGAGCAATGCAGATGCACAAAGCGGAATCAACAGAAAGACGAGCAGATAGTCGCGTTCTGCAGCAATCGATTTGATTCACTCTCAAAATAATGAACGCAACAGGGCAAGGGTAGCTGAAGCGCGTTTAAAGCTTGCAGAAGATCAAAACCTGCAATACAATCGTCTTGCATTCAGATATAATTAAACTATTGATTACAGCTCGAATCGAATGTCGTTATTGGCCGGATGCATCAGGTCTACATATGCTGTCAGGCCTCTTCGATTGAATCAGACGAAACTTCGGTCCGAGGAATATATCCATTTGCGGGATGCTGTGATGAATGACCGTAATACAACCAACGTTGGAAAGCTCACGATTTTGCCATCCTCATACATAGGTAGTCCACGCCACATGCATGAATATGATCAAAATGCCATGGCATATGTTCGTTGCTACGGCCGTCCAGACTTATTTATCACCTTCACATGCAATCCAGCTTGGGACGAGATAGTACAGCTGTTATTTCCTGGACAATCGTATAGGGATAGGCATGACATCACAGCCCGTGTTTTCAGACAAAAGCTCAAGTCATTGATGGATTTTATTGTGAAACATGGAGTTTTTGGATCTGTGCGGTGCTGGATGTATTCAGTACAATGGCAGAAGAGAGGATTGCCGCATGCGCACATACTGATTTGGCTGTATGATAAAATTACTCCAGATTAAATCGACGATGTTATATGCGCTTAGATTCCATGGGCCGAGGTTGATACGGATTTGCATGAAGTTGTCATCAAGAACATGATCCATGGCCCATGTGGTACCCTCAACCCATGTTCACCATGCACGGTAGACGGGAAGTGTTCCAAGCGATATCCTCGAGCATTTACAGCCAACACCGTAACAGGGGACGATGGATATCCTCTGTATAGGAGACGGTCAACTGAAGATGGAGGGACTTCGGCAAATTTAAACATGAGAAATGGTGATATTGAGGTAGACAATCGTTGGGTGGTTCCATACTCACCCCTATTGTCAAAATCATACAAAGCGCACATCAACGAAGAATATTGCAATTCCGTGATATCGATTAAATATAACTGCAAGTACGTGAATAAAGGCAGCGATATTGCAGTTTTTGGTGTTCAGGCAGAAAATGGTGACAGCAATGCAGTACGAGTTGTCGATGAAATCTCTCAATACCAATACCAGGCTGGAAGATACATAAGCAGCAACGAGGCTGCATGGCGAATTTTTTCGTTCCCAATTCATGAACGCTATCCAGCTGTAGTTCACTTGGCAGTCAGTTTGGAGAATGGTCAACGTGTCTATTTCACAGAACTAAATGTGCAAGAAAGAATCCTGAATCCGCCTACGACAACTCTGACTGCCTTCTTCACCTTATGCCAAGAAGATGCTTTTGCCAGAACCTTGATGTATTCAGAAGTGCCCTCTTAACCACAAAATGCCACAGAGAAACGTGGCAGGGTACAGCTAGTATATTTATATAAAGACTAACTGTACCCTGCCACGTTTCTCTGTGGCATATTATGGTTAAGAGGGCACTTCTGAATACATCAAGGTTCTGGCAAAATCATCTTCCTGGCATAAGGTGAAGAAGGCAGTCAGAGTTGTCGCTGGCGGATTCAGGACTCTTTCTTGCACATTTCTTTCTGTGAAATAGACACGTTGACCATTCTCCAAATGGACTGCCAAGTGAACTAAAGCTGGATAGCGTTCATGAATGGGGAACGAAAACTTCTCCAGGCAGCCTCGTTGCTGCTTATGTATCTTCCAGCCTGGTATTGAGATATTTCATCGACAACTCGTACTGCATTGCTGTCACCATTTTCTGCCTGAACACCAAAAACTGCCATATCGCTGCCTTTATTCACGTACTTGCAGATATATTTAATCGATTTCACGGAATTGCAATATTCTGCGTTGATGTGCGCTTTGTATGATTTTGACAATAGTGGTGAGTATGGAACCACCCAACGATTGTCTACCTCAATATCACCAATTCTCATGTTTAAAGTTGCCGAAGTCCCTCCATCTTCAGTTGACCATCTCCCATACAGAGGATATCCATCGTCCCCTGTTACGGTGTTGGCTGTAAATGCTCGACGATATCGCTTGGAACACTTCCCGTCTACCGTGCATGGTGAACATGGGTTGAGGGTACCACATGGGCCATGGATCATGTTCTTGATGACAACTTCATGCAAATCCGTATCAACCTCGGCCCATGGAATCTCAGCGCATATAACATCGTCGATTTCATCTGGAGTAATTTTATCATACAGCCAAATCAGTATGTGCGCATGCGGCAATCCTCTCTTCTGCCATTGTACTGAATACATCCAGCACCGCACAGATCCAAAAACTCCATGTTTCACAATAAAATCCATCAATGACTTGAGCTTTTGTCTGAAAACACGGGCTGTGATGTCATGCCTATCCCTATATGATTGTCCAGGAAATAACAGCTGTACTATCTCGTCCCAAGCTGGATTGCATGTGAAGGTGATAAATAAGTCTGGACGGCCGTAGCAACGAACATATGCCATGGCATTTTGATCATATTCATGCATGTGGCGTGGACTACCTATGTATGAGGATGGCAAAATCGTGAGCTTTCCAACGTTGGTTGTACTACGGTCATTCATCACAGCATCCCGCAAATGGATATATTCCTCGGACCGAAGTTTCATCTGATTCAATCGAAGAGGCCTGACAGTATATGTAGACCTGATGCATCCGGCCAATAACGACATTCGATTCGAGCTGTAATCAATAGTTTAATTATATCTGAATGAAAGACGATTGTATTGCAGGTTTTGATCTTCTGCAAGCTGTAAACGCGCTTCAGCTACCCTTGCCCTTTCGCGTTCATTATTTTGAGAGTGAATAAAATCGATTGCTGCAGAGCGCGACTGCCTAACTCTCAATCGTTTTCTCTCAAGCCTATCTGCTCGTCTTTCTGCTGATTCTTCGTTGTGCATCTGCATTGCTCTCAGCCGCTCAGTCTTTCGGATGGAGGCCCGTTCTTCGTCAGTCATATTCGTAATCTTACGTCTTTTTGCTTCTGTATTGCGAGTACGACGACCCAAACTCTACTTCTTGGGTGGCATGACTTCGTTTCTTACTGAACCTGAACAAAAAAATAAAATTTTTAACTCCAATTCCTTATTTCAATATGTTTTGAATGTTTGACAGGAAATGCTTTGATTCAGCTGGCTGCCTGTAGAGGGCGGTAGATGTAATGTAGTTTTTTGATATTTTTTTAACACCTTGGATTACGTTATCGTAATTTTAGTAAGGATGCCTATTTTTTTTTTTTAAATGAAATATAGCCTATGTCACTCAGGAATGATGTAGCTTTCCAACAGTGAAAGAATTTTTCAAATCTCCCAAGTACTTTCGGAGCCTATTCAATTCATACAAACAAGCAAAAAATCAAACCTTTCCTCTTTATATATATGTATAGATAAAGATATTTACACTTAGCTCTTTACATATGGTACATATATTAATATATAATCCTAAAAATTTAATTTTGGTTTAAAAAATTTTTTATTACACTTTATATATATGTACATATATGTAATTGTGTGTTCCTCTGTTTTTTACGTTTTTGAATAAGGTACTAGTACCAGTCATCAGTAATTAAACAACGTTTCATCAACAGTCAAGGCGGTGTTGTTGATGATTCATCGATGGATGGCCAAACAAACTGTTGGTGAATTTAACAAGGGCATGTCTTAGGCTGTCATCAACAAAAATTCATCATCAATTCATCGATGATTCATCAACAATTCATCGATGTTTCATCAACAAAATTCATGAACTGCGGGGCCATGGTACTGGCGACGACTGCCGTATAGACTACCGTCGTAACTGTATCTTGAGAAGAGCGTCATTGTAGAAGTCGCAGTGTCGCATTGTAGAAGTCGCAGTCATTGTAGAAGTCGCAGTGGCCTATTGAAAAGAAGTTTTGTTTTTATTTATTAAAATTTTAAGACTGATTTACAAATCGAATTTTTGCCCTAAGTTAACCTGTCTTTGTTAGCAGCGGTGGTGGCAGCGGCGGTGGCAGCAGTGGTGGTGATGGCAGCTGTGGTGGCAGAAATCAATCATAATTGGCCAGCGTATTTCCTTTGTTTGCTGACTTAGTTTTTTTCTTTTATTTTATTTTCTGCATTTGCTTTTGGGTCGGCGTGTGCAGGAAATTCTGCAGCCGCTGACCTAAGGTGCTCTAATTTGCTTTGCATTATTTATTTTATCAACTCGGCGTGTGCAGGAAATTCTGCAGACGGTGACCTAATGTGTTTTATATTGCTTTGCATTATTTATATTATTAGCTCCTCCCCCTCTGGTTTGCGCTTGTTCTCAAGCGATTTTCTTAAAAAAATGGGATCGAATTTATGTGGACTGGCATTGTGCTTTTTATCGGCTCGGGGGGTGTCACTTGGAGCTCGATCCTCTCTTGCTTCCGTTTGTAAAAACAAAGAAGACTTGCGGTGACCGCGAACAGAACCACTACGAAGTTTCTGTTGTAGATGGTTTCAGTTTCCAATTCTTTCAAACGCCTGGTGTTGTTAATATGTAGATTTTCCAAAGCGTTGAGAGACAGAATTTTTCTCCTTCTCTTCCGGAGTTATTTGTATTAGCGGCCTTGTCGATTGTAGGGGTCTTCTTTCGATGTAGTTGAATTCCTTCCCGTCGATGTTGAAAGTCTCGTTGAAGAAACTGATGACATAAGCCTTCTATTCTGCTTTTTCATCCATTCTACTCCTTTATTAGCCGCTGCTTATTTTTTCTATATTTGCTATGTGATCCCCGTTGCTGAACTCACAAAAACCTTTCTTTCCTACTAAAAGCTTTGGTAAACAAGTACTATTGCTAATGTTTACATTTTGTTTTGTATACCCTTGCAGGGTATTATAATTTCAGTCAGAAGTTTGCAACGCAGTGAAGGAGGCACCTCCGACTATATAAAGTATATACATATATTCTTGATCAGGATCAACAGCCGAGTCGATCTAGCCATGTCCGTCTGTCCGTCTGTCCGTTTCTACGCAAACTAGTCTCTCAGTTTTGAAGCTATCTGAATGAAACTTTGTAGTTAGCCTTCTATATACTCTCACTCGTATATATGTCGGAACGGTCCGGATCGGACGACTATATCATATAACTGCCATAGAAATGATCGGAAAATTTTGACAAAAAAATTATAACATATTTAGTTTTCAACGGAATTTGATCAAATTTAAGATATAGCCATTTCATTTTATTCTACAATTTTGTGTAAAATTTTATAAAAATTTGTTGACTATATCATAAAGCTCCCATAGGAACGATCGAGAAATTAATTCAACTAAAAAGTATAACATTTTCAGTATTCAAAAAATTTTCATCATATTTGAGATATAGCCGTTTCATATTATTCTACAATTTTGTGTAAAATTTTATGAAAATCGGACTATTATATCGTATAGCTCCCATAGGAACGATCGAGAAATTTGAGAGGAATGAGAATGGCGGTGGCTATAGTCGGAAGACTGACAATCGCGGTGGCGATAACATTTTTAGTTTTCAACAGAACTTAATCAAGTTTAAGATATAGCCATTTCATATTATTCTACAATTTTGTGTTAAGTTATACAAAAAACCGGACTACTATATCACATAGCTGCCATAGGAACGATCAAGAAATGAATACAATTAAAAATTATAACGTTTTTAGTTTTCAGCAGATTTTCATCAAATTTGAGGTATAGCCATTTTATATCAGTCTTAAATTTTGTGTCAAATTTTATGAAAATCGGACGACTATATCACATAGGTGCCATACAAACGATCGGTAGATGTGAAGCAAAAATGCAAATCTGTGAATGTAAAACTGAAAATATAATATGTATAGGTGAATGAAATGAAAATAGGTAATACTTCATTGTTTTTTTAATATTAAGGGGCTACATACAGTAAGAATAAAAAAATATCGAATTTTTTATTTTATTTTCTTAATGTAAATATATTTAAGAATATACACAGAAAGTTTCATTTAGTTCCGGTGAATATTTCCTGAGTTATAAGTAAATTTGAAAAGGCACTCTTCAGAGTGTTCTATGAAAAGTGCTCCTATGTAAAATGCATTCCAAACTTTAAACGTGCTTTTCTCAAAATGTTGTTTTCAAAGTCGGTGACCAACATTTCTCGAAAACGTCTGGCCCGATTAGTCTCAAATTTTAACACGACCTTCTTAAACATATTTTCTAGAGAGTAATCGAAGATTTTTTTCTTTCGAATAAATCTTTTATTTTTTATAAACAATTTAAGGCGGAAATTTCGGCGAAAAATCGATTTTTTTTTTTCGAAACTGCCATTTTGACAAAAAAAAAATATTTTGCTTATCCTTCGATTAATTACTAGATTTGACAATGTGTTTGGTTTTTTAATTTCGGATGATCCAGTTCCGGCTTATTGTGGTCACCGCAAAACGCCTTTTTGAAGAGGTGCTCCCGGAGATCAGGTGTAACTATTTTCCAAATAAATATTTTTACTAGGTCTAACTCTTAAAATACAGTTAAAAGATACAATAATATGTGTATAAATTTTTGGATCAATAAGTTCATAAGTTTCTTCACAAATGAATGTGTTTATTATGTTTAATTTGGCCCATTGAATAGCATATTTAATAATTACGATTTCTTCTATAGCGAGCCTGATTTGATTTTGTAAATTGGATGCTACTTCTGTAATTCTATGGCTATCTTTTTTTATAGAGTTCGATAGAGTATTAGTTAATTTAGTTACTTGATTTAGTCTCTCTCGAAATTGATTGTTTATAACGACTTGATCGTTATTATTGGTTATTATGTCATTCATGTTGTTCTGTAGTAATATTAAGTCATCGTGGTCTGGAGTGCCAGCGATGTATTTCCGGGCCGTTCCTATAATGTTTATTGATCTGGTTTTTCTGTCATGTACTGTAGGTGATAGTGTTTGTAGGATGTTATTTCGTGGTTAAGAGTTTGATAATTGTCTGCATATTTTAAGTCGTCTCTTACGTATGAAGTTAAATTGTTTAAGGTTTCTTTAATTGGATTTATATCGATGATACGAATTATTCTGGTAGTACAAATTTAGATTTAGCCTATTCCTCTATTTATTAATGCGGCCTGTACGTCGGTATAGTTGGTTGTCTAATAGTCCATTCGTCCATGTCACTGTGCTGAAGATCATTGCCTTAAAAAGAAATGAGTTCAGTTGTTTTTTATGTAACTTTTATGCAATTTTATGCCTGTTGTGGAGTGTATAGTTAAATTATATGCATATACTGCTCTTTCTAAAAGTTCTTGAAAATGTCGATGAATCATCTCATTAATTCAGAAAGCGTTGAATGGAATCTTTCTACTTTCCCATTTACAGTGCTTTTGTGAGGTAGTGCCTTCAAAATTTCGATGTTCAGTTGATCTTTGAGCATATAGGTTATGGAAGCTGAGTTCAATGATTTTTCATTGTCCATGACAACAAATTTGGGTACTCCAAAATAGAAAATAATCTCTTTTAAGGGGCCTCTGATATCTTCTATTGCTTTAGATTGTATTATTTTTGCTTGTGCCAGTTTAGAAAATGTATCTAAGACAGTTAATACCAATTTCTTTTCTGTAGAGTAGATGTCGATGTGGGTTATTTAACCGGAGTATTCCGGAATGGGGTTTTTTTCCAAAATGGGGTTGGGTGGGTGTCTATCATATTTTTGTTCTTTACAGGTTTTGCATTGTTTTACTAATTTATCTATCTTTTTTTTTTCATTAGTGGGAAGTCGAATTTTTCAGCTAGTTGGAGTATATTTTCCATAGCATTCCTATGTGCTCTATTATGGACTTTGAGTATCTCTTCTTCCTGTTCTGATTCGTTGGTGAGGTTAAAGTATTTTCGAAGTATTTGTATCAGTTCTTTAGGTTCGTAAATTAGTAAATATACTTCGTGTCTATGAAACGTTTGGAAAGGTATGCTAAGCTTGTAATCGTAGTATTTAATTTGTGTATGAAAATTTGATTTCTAAATTATTATTCTAATTATTGGGGACTTGGGTAGAACTGTCGTCGCTATGTAGTAACTGAGTTTATCTGATTTTCGTTTGAAATACGAGACAATGCGTCTGTTACCACATTGTCTTTTCCTGGTTTGTAGAGTAACTCGTAGTCAAATTCTTCTAAGTGGGCTTTCCATCTTTTTATTCTTGCGTTGCCGTTCCAACTGCTTAGTGAGTGAGTAAGCGGCTGGTGGTCAGTAAATATTTTTACTTTGGATTTACCTTAAAGGTAGATGCGTTATGCTTTGAGAGCCCATATAATAGCAAAACATCTCTTTCTCGTTAGCTGAGTAACTTTCTTCAGCTTTGGAGAGGGTTCGAGAAATAAATGGGATAGGTTGGTTATTTTGTGAGAGAACTGCCCCAATGGCATGGTTTGAAGTGTTTATAGTAAGGTGAAATACATTTTAGACAAAAAGGGAAACGTGTCAATTCATACTTTGCGTTGTTTATAGAGAATGCAGTTTTCTTTATATCTGCTTTATTCTTTATATCTGCTCTTTAAGTCAAGAACGAAAAAAAGAGTTGTTATTGCCCAATCGGGCGAGGACCTCGTTTATTTCGGGAATGGGATATTTGTCTGCTATCGTTACTGTGTTCACTTTTCCTATAATCTATTACCATAAGATTCTTTTTTCATTAAAATTAGGTACAATCCACCAGGTGAATTATATGGGGATCGAGACGGTCGTATGATACCATCTTCTAGCAATTGTGAGACTTGCTTGTTTACCTCATCTTTGAGGGACATGGGATAATTTGGAATTTGGAATAAACAGGTGTTTCAGTATTCGTTCGAATTTTCGCAGTTACTTTAGTAGTATAAGTTAATTTCTCGTCTGGTTTTGAAAATAAATTGGGATATTCACGTAGTATTCCTTCTAAATTTACTCATTATCTGTCGGACAAATAATCTACACGGGGGCTTATATTATTAACGGCTTTAATTTTTTTCTCTTTGATGTGCACTTTTACTTTATTTTTAATTATCATATAATTTTTGTCTGTATGGATAATAGCCTTTAAAATCTTGCCTGCTCCTACTTTTACTTCAAATATGGGAAAGAGGAGCTATTTACTCTAAAAAATTAAGGTCAGTGTTGTTCGGAATATTCCTCAAATGTTTGTCCGTGATCGTTTGTATCTCTTTGGCTCTCTATTAGTTGTTCGTACTCGGCCAGGTCGATTTCTGTGTTCCGGTCATTGTTGGTGTCGTCTTTTTGAACGTTACTTTCTATATTAAAACTGCGTTGTCGTTTGTCCCCTTGAGGTATGGGGTTTCCTGTTCGTTTACCAGCTGCAAAGTTAGGTCTATTCATATAGTTCTCTAGTCTATTCATGTTATGCTTGGGTCTGTAGTAGTGTTGGGTTTGTGGTACATTTATTCTTTGTGGGACGGTGACTGTCGGGGAACCCCGTTATTAAAGAACTGAGTTCTAGGCATTGTTATAGGTTTTTGATTTGGTCTGAAAACTGAAGGTTGAGCTCTACCTGTAGCATAGTTTGATCTAAATCATTGATTCTCGATTTTTAAACATCAGTGCAAAGCTTGTGGTAAATCTTCAGGTTCCTTCGTTCCAAGAAGCCGAGGGAGATCTTCCCTTAATCCTCGAATCCTCTAGTATCTCTATAAAGTTCAGTCATCATTTGTTCTGATTCGCGAGAAAATTCCATACAACCCACTTATTTTAGTAACAATGACAAAGGACGGTAAAATGCTTGGTGAAATTCCTATACTGTTTGATTATTTCCTTGCGTTATGGCTGTTAATTGATACTCTAAAGTACTCAAGTCGCGTTTGTCTGCATAGAGCATTGTTAAACACTTTGAGATGGCCTTCCAATCTTACGGTACATTATAAGACTCCAATGATGTGTTTGCACTACCGACAATTTTGTTTCGTATTGTGTGTACTATTTCGAAATATTTAGCAGTTCCCTGCAATGACGTGTAATTATCAATGATTCTATCTACTCTTGTTTTCCATGAGCTAAACTCCGCACGATTCCCTAATGCTCTTGACTACGTCTGGTATTCTGTCTAAATAGCTTAGGTTCGGTTTATGTTGGGGCTGAATGGTCTGGTTTGGTACGTCGAGAAAATCGTGGTATGAGTTATTTTGTTTTTTAAAATTTTGAGGTACCTGAGAAGCAATAGCTTCTGAAAATATCCTGGCAATGTGGTTGTTTAGATCTTGTGGATTCATGACTGGCTCTGGTGAGTTAAAAACGGGGGGTCTAATTAAATTGTTGGGGTTCGACATTAACAATCAATAGTTGAGGAGAGGTAAAATTAATGAAATAGATTTGAGTGGAATAATTAAAAAAATTTTAATTTCAATATTGTTTTGCAAATTGTAAAAATATATTCCTTGTTAAATTTATTCACTGAACTTATCTTATTACTGATATGTATATTTTTTTGTGTTGCTTAATTTTAATCTTACAAGTAAGTAATGACTGCCATCCTTGACGATCGTCTGAAATGTTACGTTTTGTTGCACACTACAAAGAGGCCAGGTTCGACACTGCGTCTTGAAGGAGCTCCTGGGAACTTGTCTTTCAGTTGCTTTGACAGGGGCGGCGGTTTTGCCGGAGTCTTCCCAAGTAGTTTTAAATTTTTTTAGATAACGCGAGTGTTTCTTTTCTTTTGCGGACCGTTTCAACGCGTTTTTTTCACTTATTCACTCGATTTTGCGCTTTCGTGTACGGTTCTTATTCGCGTGGCGATCCCTGTTCGGACGCCAGTTAATTCCCGATTACTTTATTTCACAAAAAAATAAACGAGAACACGAAGATTTGTAATTGAAAAGAAGTTCTGTTTTTATTTATCAAAATTTTAAGACTGATTTACAAATTGAATTTTAGCTCTAAGCTAACCTGTCTTTGTGAGCAGCGGTGGTGGCAGCGGCGATGGCAGCGGTGATGGTGATGGCAGCGGTGGTGGCAACAACCAATGATAAATGGCCAGGGTATTTCCTTTGTTTGCACTAAGTTTTGCTGACTTAGATTTTTTATTTTATTTTCTGCATTTCCTTTTGGGTCGGCGTGTGCAGGAAATTCTGCAGCCGCTGACCTAAGGTATTTTAATTTGCTTTGCATTATTTATTTTATCAACTCGGTGTGTGCAGGAAATTCTGCAGATGCTGACCTAATGTGTTTTAGTTTGCTTTGCATTATTTTATGTTATTAACAAATACAAAGGATATACAAAGCCGTTTCCCCACTGCCGACTGTAAGTCAAAGCTTATCTTTAAATGAAGAACATCTCGACCGTGAAAAAACCAAAGATTAAGGAAGTAATAGCAATAGAAATAGCAGTAACAAGAAGGAAGTGGACTTAGAACTGGACTGCAACAAAAATAAAAAAGTCCTTCCAGGTATACTGTGATGGATAAACGGGGGATAGGGATAATAAAAAAAACAAGAATGGAAGCTAACTTCGGCACGCCGAAGTTTATATACCCTTGCAGATAGAACTTCTATGAATAGGAATCCATACAATATAAATTATATATATTTGTGTTAAAAAACAATGAAGTAATACCTGCTTTCATTTCATTCACCTATACATATTATATTTGCAGTTTTACATTCACAGATTTGCATTTTTCCTCTACATCAAACGATCGTTTGTATGGCACCTATATGATATAGTCGTCCGATTTCATGAAATTTGACACAAAATTTAAGACTTATATAAAATGGCTATACCTCAAATTTGATGAAAATCTGTTGAAAACCGAAAAAGTTATAGTTTTTAATTGTATTAATTTCTCGATCGTTCCTATGGGAGCTATATGATATAGTAGTCCCATTTTCATAAAATTTTATGCAAAATTGTAGAGTATAGTAAAATGTCTATATTTTTAATTTGATCCAATTCTAGTGAAAACTGAAAAAGTTAAAATTTTTTTTGTAAAAATTTTCCGATCATTCCTATGGCAGCTATATGATATAGTTGTCCGATCTGGCCCGTTCCGACATATATACGAGTGAGAGTATATAGAAGGCTAACTACAAAGTTTCATTCAGATAGCTTCAAAACTGAGAGACTAGTTTGCGTAGAAACGGACAGACGGACAGACGGACATGGCTAGATCGACTCGGCTGTTGATCCTGATCAAGAATATATATACTTTATATAGTCGGAGGTGCCTCCTTCACTGCGTTGCAAACTTCTGACTGAAATTATAATACCCTGCAAGGGTATAAAAAATTAATAAAAGTGTACCGCACATAAAGTGGCTACTATTTACAATCACACCACCTCCATACTGCCTTGGAGCATTAGAGAACATTTTCTTCACCTACACCTGTTCGATTTATTTATTTATTTTGACTAGTTATTACTAAAAGGAAATTTCTAATATATCAAGAATTTCTGGACTATAAATATATCTTTTCGGGACTTAACATGCTCCAGAGATAGAATAAGGATTCAATGTATTAACGGAGCAAAGCAGTTTCGCACTAAGGTTAGCATTGTATGTATGCATTTGTTCGGTTTCTTTTAACCTCAGTTCTTTTAGAGTACATTCTTGCATTTCGAGCGTCGCAGCTCAACTCAGACTATTTAAACTGATTCTGGTTCAGGTAAGGTAAAGGAGAAGTATAGGCGAAATGTAGGTAAAGGTTTTTGGCAGTTTCAGTAATAGACTGCTTTATCCACAAAAAGATGAAAATAATGAACAAGCCAAGATCAAACTTCTTTTTTTTAGTTTTGCTTACAATTTATGAATGTAAATATTACTAAAAGTAAAAACCATGACGATAGGTAATACCTTTTTTGTGTAGTATCACCCAAAAGTCAACTAAATTACATTTATTTTTGTATGTTGCAAGGAACGAAACAAACTTCAACTTTGAAAGCTTATATCTTAAAAAAAAAATCGTACATTTATTCTGTATATGTATGGATGTGTATGGTTTAAACGATTTTCTTTGAAGAAGTTTTTTTTTGAAACGTTGTTTGTTAGACGTCCAGTTGATGCTGATAGTCCGAGATTGCTGATATCAATATTTTTTAAAATAAATATAACATATAATAAAATTGAGCGAAGCTCCCTCTGCCCATATATAACTATAGCCGGTAAATTTTTTTTCAAATGTAAATTTGTAACAAAAAAAAAAACATGTATATATACTATATAACGTAATATAAATACAGAATGTAAGAAGTTTTATCATTTTGTAACGTGCAACGTTACAAAGCACAGTTGGACCTACATAGATCTGAATTCGCTGGGGCAGGTCGGCTTTGGGGTGATCCCTTTGGTAACCCTACAACCGTAGAATCACCTGCACAGCTCAATAAAAATAATTAGAACATGGCTTCAATTAAATACATTTTATTGAGATAACCTAAATTTTATAACATACATTTTTATCTATAGCATGCGTGTTTTAATTACTAATTGAATAGAGCTAATACTAATACTGATAATCCCAAAGAATAAAATATACCAAATAATTATCCATAATTGAGATAGCATGAGAGGCTAAGAGTATTATTAAGAGATGGTATTAAATTATAATTGGGAATTATATAAACTTCATTGTGCTTGTCTTTTATTATTGTATTAACTTTGTTTATAAGCCCTAAGAGTAGTAAGAAAACTAGATTTTCGGGACCTTTGATGTCGGCAGAAAGGGTAATACAAATGCAATTAATGGGTTAGCTGTCAAAAAATTTAATTTCTTTGAGTAATAAAAAAGCAATTAATGAAGGTTAGCTGTCAACCTGTCCATGGATGGGGTAACAAAGATGCAATTAACTAGGGTCAGTGTATGCAAATGGACACTTGTGTTCAAGAGCCCTGACAAGGATGTAGATATGAGTGCGAAAGGAAGGGGAGCGATACCGAGCGATCCCGGAGCGCACGTGTACGTTCCCACGACCCCTCACTTAAAGAAAGGGACGGGGGAGACAATTGAAAAGGTCGCACCGCAGCGATCCTGGGCCGCATCGATCCCGTTCACGCACGTGGACGTTGACCCACAATCCTCACTTAAAAAAGGGGCGGGGGTGGATTTGAAGAAGCGTACATGTTTTGGAACGGGAAATCCACGCTCGGATTGAAGGATGTTCACCCATGATCCTTACTTAAAAAAGGGATGGATGTGATTTTCCTAGATAGATACTTGAAAAGGTCATTTGTTTTCCCAAAGAAGGACAGTAACATACAATCCCCTCCTTGAAAAAGGATGAGAGGAAGGAGGTTTTCCCACACTCATTACATCTGGAGTTGTTCGAAAGCGTGTGATGACATATACAATTAGCTTATCTAAACAGGGGTGGCGGGTGAAAGACATACACTTGTAACGGTTTCACAGTGAAGGCGGAGCTCGCTTTAAAAAGGATGGAAAGGGTAAGAAAATGTCAAGTGTTTGCTATACATTTTCTGATTTTCGTGGGTCCGCGTATAGCCTAGTTGACTACTAAGAATCACTTCTACTTGGTGGTTTGAACTATCCAGAGTGGAAAAATTGAATAAATTTTTAAAAGTTTATTCAAAATTTATAAAGAAAAAAGCACAAAAGTTGAAAACTACAAAAGTACAAAAGTGCAAAAGTGCAAAAGTGCAAAAATGCAAAAGTGAAAAAGTCCAAAAATCCAAAAGTGTAAAAGCACATGATAAAAATAATAAATAAATAAATAAAATTAAATTAAAATAAATAAAAATCAAAAAACAAACGACAATCAACAAAAAACAAAACCATAATCATCTTCATCTTCATCTTCATCTTCATCTTCATCTTCATCTTCATCTTCATCTTCATCTTCATCTTCATCTTCATCTTCATCTTCATCTTCATCTTCATCTTCATCTTCATCTTCATCTTCATCTTCATCTTCATCTTCATCTTCATCTTCACCTTCATCTTCATCTTCATCTTCACCTTCACCTTCATCTTCATCTTCATCTTCATCTTCATCTTCATCTTCATCTTCATCTTCATCTTCATCTTCATCTTCATCTTCATCTTCATCTTCATCTTCATCTTCATCTTCATCTTCATCTTCATCTTCATCTTCATCTTCATCTTCATCTTCATCTTCATCTTCATCTTCATCTTCATCTTCATCTTCATCTTCATCTTCATCTTCATCTTCATCTTCATCTTCATCTTCATCTTCATCTTCATCTTCATCTTCATCTTCATCTTCATCTTCATCTTCATCTTCATCTTCATCTTCATCTTCATCTTCATCTTCATCTTCATCTTCATCTTCATCTTCATCTTCATCTTCATCTTCATCTTCATCTTCATCTTCATCTTCATCTTCATCTTCATCTT